>NC_091436.1:72171866-72320555 GCF_964237555.1 Oryctolagus cuniculus
TTACTTCCACAGTGCCTGCAGTGGCCAGAATTGAGCCAGGCCAAAGCGAGTTGGGAACTCCATTCAGATCTCCCATGTGGATGTCAGGAATCTAATTCTTTCAACCTTCACCACTGCCTCCCAGGGCCTGTGTTAGTGGGAAGCTGGAGTCAGAAGCTGGAGCTGGGGGCTGGCGCCTTGGTGCAGTTAATCCTCTGCCTGCAGCACTGGAATTCTACGTGGACACCAGTTCTAGTCCCAGCTGCTCCTCTTCTAATCCAGCTCTCTGCTATGGCCTGGGGAAGCAGTAGAAGATGGCCCAAGTCCTCGGGCCCCTGCACCCACGTGGGAGACTCGGAAGAAGCTTCTGGCTCCTGGCTTGGATCGGCACAGCTCTGGCCGTTGTGGCCATCTGGGGAGTGAATCAATGGAAGAAAGTCCTTTCTTTCTGTCTCTCCCTCTCACTGTAACTCTACTCTCAAATAAATAAATAATAAAATCTTTAAAAAAAAAAAAAAGAAGAAGCTGGAGCTGGGTATTGAACCCAGGTGCTTGGTTGTGGAAGTGGGCATCTTAATTGCTAGACTGAAATACATGGCCCAGTAGTTGGCTATTTTATTTACTCAATAAATGTTATAGTATGCTATGTAGGCCCAGACTGCTTGAATTTCAAATTTTAGCTCCAGTGCTTTCTTCGTGATAAATTAAGCAACCTACTTATCCTCTCTGTGCCTCCTCTTGCAGATGAGGACTTTAATATCTATTGCAGGGTTCTTATGAGGATCAAATGAGTTAATATCTGTAAAGCTCTTAGAACAGCTCCTTGCTTAGCATATGCTTTGCTAGGGCTATCAAAACAAAGTTCTGCAGACTGGGTGGCTTAAACAACAGAAATTGATTTCTGGGGCCGGCACTGTGGTGTGGCAGATAAAGCTGCCATCTGCAGTGCTGGCATCCACTATGGGAGCCAGTCTGAGTCCTGGCTCCACTTCTAATCCAGCTCTCTGCTATGGCCTGGGAGCAGCGGAGGAGAAACCTGGAAGAAGCTCCAGGCTCCTGGCTTTGGACTGGCCCAGCTCTGACGTTGCAGCCATTTGGGGAGTGGACCAGTGGATGGAAGACTCTCTCTCTAACTCTGCCTTTCAAGTAAATAAATTCATCTTTAAAAGAAAAAAAAAAAAAAGAAATTGACTGTCTCATAGTTCTGGAGGCAAGAAGTTCAAGATCAAGGTGTTGGTCAGTTTGGTTTTCTCCTGAAGCTTCTCTTCTTAGCTTGCAGATAGCCATCTTCTGGCTGTGTTCTCACATGGTCTTTTTTCTATGTACATGCCCCTGTGGTGTGTCTTGCTTTTCATATAGGCACAGTAGTATTAAAGAGTCAGACTGCATCATTATGACTTGTAACTTTTATTTTTTTTAACTGTTTATTTCTTTTCATCTACCTGAAAGGAAGAGAGACAAAGAGAGATCTTCCATCCACTAGTTTGCTCAACAGCTAGGGCTGTGCTAGGCCAAAGCTAGGAGCCAGGAAGTCCATCTGGGTCTCTCATGTTGGTGGCAGGGGCCCAAACACTTAAGCCATCATCTGCTGCCTCCCAGGAGGAAGCTGGATCCAAAACAGAGTAGCTGAGACTTGAATTGACACTCTGATCTGGGATTCAGGCATCCCAAGCCTTAGCTTAATCCACTGTGTCATAACACCTGCACCCATTTAATTTTTTTTTAATTTATTTATTTGAAAGGTAGAGTGACATATAGAGAGAGTGAGAGACAGAGAAAAAGAAATCTTTCATCCACTGGTTATTCCCTAAATGGATTACTCCCCAGGTGGCCACAACAGCCAGTTTTATTGGGCCAGGCTGAATCCCGCAGCTTCCTTTGGGTCTCCCACATGAGTGGCAGGGGCCCAAACACTTGAGCTCTCCTCCCATACATTTTCCAGGCCATTAACAGGGAGGTGGATCAGATGTGGGGCAACTAGGACACAAACCAGCACTCATATGGGATGCCAGCATTTCAGGCAGTGGCTTTACCAACTGCCTCACAATGCCGGCCCCTTTATTACCTCTTTAAAGGTCTTATGACTTCAGTTGCAGTCATATCGTGAGATACTGAGGGTGAGAGCTTCACATTTGGATTTTGAAGGGACATAAGGTTGTACATATAAGCAAGCTTTAGTAACAATTATCATCAACAACATCACTGTTACTGGAAAACGCTTTGCAGGATGCAGTGCTGGGTACCGACGTACACACAAGAAATTTAAGGACAAGAAAATAAGATATGTTTATAAAACTATTAATACAGCAAAAAATAAGTGTCATAACAGTTACAGAGAATATTTTGGTTTTTATTTTTTTAAAGGTTTGTTTATTTTAGCCAGTGCTGTAGCCACTGCCTGCTGTGCTGGCATCCCATATGGATGCTGGTTCAAGTCACAGCTGCTCCACTTCTGATCCAGCTCTTTGCTATGGCCTGGGAAAGCAGTAGAAGATGGCCCAAGTGCTTGGGCCCCTGCTCACATGGGAGACCTGGAAGAAGCTCCTGGCTCCTGGCATCAGATCAGACCAGCTCTGGTTGTTGCAGCTATTTGGGGAGTGAACCAGCAGATGGAAGATCTAAAAAAAATCTTTTTAAAAATATTTTATGTATTTTAAAGGCGGAATGAGAGACACAGAAAAATCTTCGATCTGCTGGTTCACTTTCCAAAGGCAGTATGGTTGGCACTGGAACCCACAAAAGCCAGGAGCCAGAAACTCCATCTGGGTTTCCCACATGGGTGGCAAAGCCCAAGCTCTTGGGCTTTCATTGCAGGATGCTGGATTGGAAGTGTGGAGTAACTGACTTGAACTGGCACTCATATGGGATGCTGGCTGGTGCACCTGGAAAGCAGGGCCTAAGTATTTGAGCCATTGTCTGCTGTCTTCTCAAGTGCATTAATAAGGAGCTGGATTGGAAACAAAGCAGCAAGGATTTCAACCAGGCAAGGGATGCCAGAGTCCCAAGCAGCAGCTTAACCCGTTGCACCACACTGCCAGCCCCAGAGTAGTTTTAGCATGGAATAGGAGAGAAGTTGGCAGTATCAGGTAAATCTAATCTCAGTAGAGGTATTAGGAATGTATTATATACCAAGATAATTTTACCTTGTTTATTGTCTATCATTATGTAAGAATCTGTTTTACTTGGCATGCCTTACAGTTCGATTAAAAGGGAATTGTAAAATTCAGAAACTTTAATGGGTACCTTTTCAAAATTAACTAAATTCAGTATACATTTCCTAATGGCAAGTATAAATGATTCCAGATTTCAAATCTTGGTGGATTGTTACCTTTCTAAATTAACTGTAGAGTACTCAATTTAGAAAATAAATCTTTTTGAAAATGCAGTATACAGAATAAACAGAATTCCTTTTAAGCTTAGTGAGATCATTTGGACTTTGTGCAAAGGGATGGATCACAAAACAGATCTTCTAGAACCTGTGAATAATTACTTGATTTAATTAAGCATTGTGTGTCATAGTGGGTTGATAATTAGTTAGTGTTTAACATGTAGTAACTGTGTGTGTGGTTTGGTGGTATATAGCAAAAAAGTACTGGAGACAGTTGCCACATAGATAAATGCTTTTATTAAAACAACTTTTTTTTTTTTAAAAAGATTTTATTTATTTATTTGACAGGTAGAGTTACAGACAGAGAGACAGAAAGGTCTTCCTTCCATTGGTGCACTCCCCCAAATCGCCGCAATGGCTGGAGCTGCGCCAGTCTGAAGCCGGGAGCCAGGTGCTTCTTCCTGGTCTCACACGCAGGTGCAGGGGCCCAAGCACCTGGGCCATCCTCCACTGCTTTCCCAAGCCACAGCGGAGAGCGGGACTAGAAGAGGAGCAGCCGGGACTAGAACCTGGCGCCCATATAGGATGCCAGCACCACAGGCGGAGGATTAACCTAGTGCGCCACGGTGCCAGCCCCAAAATAATATTTTTGATATATAAATATCTAACCATTATAAAAAGTTTAGAAGTTGCAAATAAGTAAAAAAAAAAAAAGTCCTAACTACCACAGCTAATCAGTTAGCATATTTTGGTGTAGCCCCTAATATTTCATATGCATATTTACAAATATGTATATTTGTAAACACATATTCAACCCCTGTGTTCCTTCTAAGCTAAATCAATACAGAATACAATTCCATACTAGAGCTGGAAAGAGCTTAGGGATGATAAAAAGACAATGATTTTTTTCTAGTCTTTTTATTTTTTAAGCAGCAGAACCCTTTCTTAATATATTAAATATAAAGTTGAAGTTCTCTAAAATATAGTATAGACAGCTTCCTCCCACCCAGTCTGTAATTTACCATGAAAACAAACAAAACATGGGTCCCTAAGCATTGCCAAGCTTCTTACTGAAACTAATCTAGCCCTACTGTGTAATATTCTCTGTAAGTTAAAGGAATTTTGGTTTAATTCAGTTACCATTTTTCTAAGATTAAATTTTTTGTTTTTATTTTTGTTTTACAGTAAAAACTAGATTTTCATATGCCTTTCCAAAGGAATTTCCTTATAGGATGAATCATGTAAGTACATTGTATAAGTCACTTGTCAAAGTTATATAAATCACTTGTCAAAGTTATATATGTAGGTATAAACCAGTTTGATTTTATATTAGAACAAATCTAATAGTATCTTAGAATGGCACTTTCAAGGCCGGCGCCGCGGCTCACTAGGCTAATCCTCCGCCTAGCGGCGCCGGCACACCGGGTTCTAGTCCCGGTCGGGGCGCCGGATTCTGACCCGGTTGCCCCTCTTCCAGGCCAGTCCTCTGCTGTGGCCCGGGAGTGCAGGGGAGGATGGCCGAGGTGCTTGGGCCCTGCACCCCATGGGAGACCAGGAAAAGCACCTGGCTCCTGGCTCCTGCCATCGGATCAGCGTGGTGCGCCGGCCGCAGCGCGCCGGCAGCGGCGGCCATTGGAGGGTGAACCAACGGCAAAGGAAGACCTTTCTCTCTGTCTCTCTCTCTCACTGTCCACTCTGCCTGTCCAAAAAAAAAAAAAAAAAAAAAAAAAAACAACAACAAGAATGGCACTTTCAAGTACTGTAAGATTATAGATATTATTCTAAATTAAAGTTCAGTAGCTTATCCTATTTATTATTTTTTGTTTATTATTACTATTTTTTAAATACTTCCTAATAGTGGGTTATCAACCCTGGTGTTCATTAAATCACACTGGAAACAAATCAAAATTTTGAGGCTTAGGGTCTTGGCATTGCTATTTTCTGCAGGCTTCCTGATGATATTAATTTTGCAGCTGGATTTCAGAATTGCTATAATGAAACAGTATAAAAACCATATTTTGGCCGGCGCCGCGGCTCACTAGGCTAATCCTCCGCCTAGCGGCGCCGGCACACCGGGTTCTAGTCCCGGTTGGGGCGCCGGATTCTGTCCCGGTTGCCCCTCTTCCAGGCCAGCCCTCTGCTGTGGCCAGGGAGTGCAGTGGAGGATGGCCCAAGTGCTGGGGCCCTGCACCCCATGGGAGACCAGGAGAAGCACCTGGCTCCTGCCATCGGATCAGCGCGGTGCGCCGGCTGCAGCGGCCATTGGAGGGTGAACCAACGGCAAAAGGAAGACCTTTCTCTCTGTCTCTCTCTCTCACTGTCCACTCTGCCTGTAAAAAAAAAAAAACAAAAACAAAAACAAAACCATATTTTAAAAATTACATTATTTGGGACCAGCGCTGTAGCATAGCAGGTAAAGCTGCCACCTGCAGTGCTGGCATCCCATATGGGCACTGGTTCAAGCCCCGGCTGCTCCATTTCTGATCCAGCTGTCTGCTATGGCTTGGGAAATCAATAGAAGATGGCCTAAGTCCTCGGGTCCCTGCACCCACGTGGGAGACCTGGAAGACGCTCCTAGCTCCTGGCTTCGGATCAATGCAGCTCCGACCATTACAGCCATCTAGTGAGTAAACAAGCGGATGAAGACCCACCTCCCCAACTCTGCCTTCAATAAAGTACATATTTTTTTAAAATTTACATTACTTTACAGACTGCTGTTGATATCTCAATAACTATGTCCTTTATCCACCCTACAAGGGACTTTTTCATTCACCTTAAATTGTGAATTTTTTTATTAAGTAGAAGAAACGTTATTTTGGATTCATTCAATAGAAAGAATATTGGAAAAATCTGAACTTCTACCAGTGTGTGTTTTTTTTTTTTAAGTATTTATTTATTTGAAAGGCAGAGTAACAGAGAGGCAGAGAGAGAGAGAGAGGCCTTCTATCTGCTGATTTACTCCCAAAATGGCCACAATCACTGGAGCTGGGCCAATCTGAAGCCAGGAGCTAGAAGCCTCTTCTAGGTTTTCCACCTAGGTGCAGGGGCCCAAGGACTTGGGCCATCTTGCACTGCGTTCCCAGGAACATTAGCAGGGAGCTGGATTGAAGTGGAACAGCTGGTACTTGAACTGGTGCCCGTATGGAATGCCAGCACCGCAGGTGGTGGTTTTACCTACTATTCCACAATACTGGCCTGGCAGGGTGTTTTAAGTAAATACTAGTAGTAAGCATTTTTTTTTTTAAGATTTATTTTTATTTATTTGAAATACGGAGCTACAGAGAGAGGTAGAGACAGAGATAGAGGTCTTCCATCTGCTGGTTCACTCCCCAGAAGGCCGCAACGGCCGGAGCTGAGCCGATCCAAAGCCAGGAGCCAGGAGCTTCTCAGTCTCCCACGTGGGTGCAGGGCCCAAGCTCTTGAGCCATCTTCTACTGCTTCCCCAGGCCATAGCAGAGAGCTGGATCAGAAGAGGAGCAGCCGGGACTAGAACCAGCGCCCATGTAGGATGCCGGCACTTCAGGCCAGGGCTTTAACCCACGGTGCCACAGCGCTGGCCCCTTTAATTTTATTTATTTAAGAGGTAGAGTTACAGACAGAGGGAGAGACAGAGAGAAAGGTCTTTACTGGTTCACTCCCCAAGTGGCTGCAGTGGCTGGAGCTGAGCTGATGGGAAGCTAGGAGCCAGGAGTTTCTTGCGAGTCTCCCACATGGGTACAGGAGCCCAAGTACTTGTGCCATCCTCTACTGCTTTTCTAGACCATAGCAGAGAGCTGGATCAGAAGAGGAGCACCCAGGACTAGAACCGGCACCTATATAGGAAGCTGGCACAGCAGGCAGAGGCTTAGCCCAGTATGCCACAGTGGCAGCCTCGTAAGAATTCTTATAAAGATTAAAATGCTTCAATCATAACTGTACATGTTATATAATAATAAGTAGTTTTATATTATATGTTCATTCTATTATAAGCTACTTTGCTTATTGATTTAAAACTATTAGTGAAAATGTGTGCTAAATTAGTATAATGTCTATAAATTGTTACTTTAGAGTAAGCAGGCTTATTTTATTAGGCTTCACATTGACATTTGATTTTTTTAACAGATATTAGAATGTGAATTCTATCTTTTAGAACTAATGGTAAGTGTATTTCATATGATTTATAGAGTAAAACTACTCTTTTCAAATTTTATGAATTTGGAAATTACTTAATAAAATGATTTGTAGGGAGGTACATTTTAAAACTACCCATGTGATGTGTGGTAGTGAAATCACGGTAGCCTAGTAATATCACCTATATCCTCCCTGCAGCCTGTAAAATAATTACTATATCCTACTTAGGATGGGAAATGTTTCTGTTCTATAGTAAGTAACCATAATAAAAGGATTACTAGCCAACAAGTCAGGATATTAAACCACTGTAAATTATGTGCACAATTTGTGTATATGTGTGGTGTTATTTAATGATAGATCTTTCTGGGGCAGAGTTCTCCTCCAGCTGAGAATTATGAACTATAGGCTAATTAGAGGTTTCAGTGTGTTGCAGATGTGACACTTTGAGTCTCTCAGGCAATGAATGGATGCTGACTGACTGCCAGCCGATTTACCAAGGTATATTCCAGAGAGAGCACTGCTTCACTATTACAGGAGAGCTTAGGGCTGCCATACTGCTTGCTTAAGAGACTAACAGGGAAGCAATTATGAGTTAGAGAAATTCATTTTGAAATACAGTTAGAAATCTGTGGGATAATGATAATATTTCTGTATTGTAATATATCTGTTTTTATACATACACATTTTTTAAACTGTTTCTAGGATTGTTGCTTGATAGTGTATCATCCTTATAGACCTTTGCTCCAGTATGTGCAGGACATGGGCCAAGAAGACATGTTGCTTCCCCTTGCATGGTAATGAGAACAGAGTTATTTATAGTATAATATGTTATTAGCAAGATAGGCCAAGTATTTTTAAAATTGTTAAACTACTGTCCCAGCATATTTTATGTTCAGCAAAATATTTGCTTTTGAATTTTAGTAACTACAGTGGTATAAATGCTAACAATAAGCATCTTAAAGTATCTGTTTCATAAATATACCTAATAAAATTTGATTTTGTGTGACAGACGACATGAAAATTGAGAATGGAGTTATTTTTTACATAATCAGAATACTTTTTGATAATATTCAACATATAAATTCATAGTTAATTCTTGACTTTTTTCTAATTTCCTAATTTTTAAAAAAATAGAAAAGTATACTTAGGATTTCTTGTGAAGTTTTTAAATTTTAAATATATTCATTAATGTGAATTTTATATTCATTAATATGTTTAGTTATGTCACATTCACCTCGATGTTTTTGCCTTTATAGCTGTATTTCAGTAATATAATAAGGAAATATTTGTGTACAAAGATGGGAAAGTTGGCTTTCTTTGGGAAGAGATGTACAGTTGGAAGAAGTAGTTCTGCTTTCAGTAATACTGTGATTTAAATTTCTATAGGAGGATAGTGAATGATACCTACAGAACGGATCTTTGTCTACTGTATCCTCCTTTCATGATAGCTTTAGGTATGTAAATGTGTTATACTTTTTTATTAGTTACATTATTCTAAATCTATTTAGGTCATCCTAAAATAAATTTCACTCTATTGTACTTTATGTTTTTATGTTCCATGAAGTAATAGACTAATCCTTGCATGTGAACTTTCAATAATATGAGCTGCAACTGTCACAAATCAGGATTATTGTTCCCCCACCCCCCTTTTTTGGTAAGTTTTTTTTTTCCAAAATCATTTAAGATAATTTTAATTGGTATCTAAATAGATCATTTTTGTTTGTTTATAATAACTGAGCCAATTCTACTGTCTGTGTAAGGCAGTACAGTAATGGATAAGAAAACTGTCTTTAGTGTAAGATAGTCCTAGATTTAAATTTTGCTTCTTTTATGAATGTGGGAATATTAACTTTCCTGAATTTATTTCCTTAATTGTAAAATGAGGAATATTCTAACAATTCCAAGGGACTCATTCATTTCAAGAATTAAATGAGTTTACAGTGCACCAAGTAATGCTTGATGTATCCTAGGCACTTAGTTTCTGTTTTCTTTCCCTTCTTTTATTGATCTCCATAATTCTGTCCTCCAATTTTTCCCCCTATTATTTTATCAGTCCAAACTTATTTTTCATAATTTCTCTTTTTTTTTTCAATTATTCACTTGCAGTGACAAATAGGTTATATGTACATGTCTTTAGTACTGGGGGCTCTGTGAAAGCACTGGATTTGGAAGGTTTTTGAAATGGCATCTGAGTTTAGTGAGAAGGAATTCTGGGATTTGCATGGGTGAGAGGGAGGGGACAACAGGACTTGTGCCTTGTCTTTGCAATCCCTGCTATTTATGTACTCCCTGGCTTCTACTATCTCTTCTGAGTTGAAACATTTACATTTCTTTGGT
This sequence comes from Oryctolagus cuniculus, assembly GCF_964237555.1. Classification (NCBI taxonomy): domain Eukaryota; kingdom Metazoa; phylum Chordata; class Mammalia; order Lagomorpha; family Leporidae; genus Oryctolagus; species Oryctolagus cuniculus. The sequence continues at coordinate 72,181,621 of NC_091436.1, forward strand.
TGCCAAGATCTTGCTCTAGATCAGTTCTTTATATCTATTAGATTTATTTATTTATTTGAAAGGCAGAGTTATAGAGAGAGGTGGGGAGAGAGAGAGGTATCTTCCATCTGCTAAGTCACTCCCCACATGACCGCAATAGCCAGGACTGGTCCAGGCAAAAGCCAGGAGCCTGGAACTCCATCTGGGTCTCCCATATGGGTGGCACGGACCCAAGTGTTCAAGCCATCTTTTGCTGCTTTACCAGAGCCATTAGCAGGGAGTTGTATCATGAGTGGAACAGCTGGGACTGTAGCCAGAGCTCACATGGGATGTAGGTGGCAGTTTAACCTGTTGTGCCCACGGTACTGGCTCCTAGATTTATCTTTTACAAAACTCAGTTGACTTACCGTTACCTGAAATTCATGATGAGGAATAAGTTTGTGCTCTTGCTCCAAAATATACTTCTTTTATTTATTTATTTAAAACAATATTTATTTATTTGAGAGGCAGAGAGAGAAAGGAGTACTTCCATCCACTGGTTCAGCCCTCAAATGCTCACACTGGCTAGGAATGTGCTGGGAATTCAGTCCAGATCTCCCATGTGTATGGTTGATCTATCATATCCCAGTTAGTTGATCTATCATTGCTGTCTCCCAGGTTCTGCATTAGCAGAAAGCTGGAAACAGAAGCCAGAGCTGGGTACTGAATGCAGGTACACACAGATGGGGTATAAGCATCTTAACCATTTTCTGAACCACTAGGCTAAGTGCCCACTCATGGTCCTCCTTTTAATATATTAACTTTGCTTGCTTGGTGAATAGGATTAATTTGTAACCTTATGTCATTTGTAACCTTAGTAAGAAACTTTGCAATTAGGCTTTTTAGTCTCCCTCAATACTTATATCTGGTTATTTACTAATACCTTCTTTTCAATTGTGTTTCTTTTGTAATCTCATAACCATCTTATTTCTATTGGTTTACCACAGTAGTCTCCTAAACTGGCTAATTGGCCTCCACGATAGAGCCAATCGATCCTCCATACTGTTGAGCTTGGCCTCTAGTAGTTCTCAGAGGCCCCCCACCCCCCCAAGGATATTTGAAAATGTTTGGAGGTGGTTTTAGTTGTTACAACTTGGGTGGGATGCTACTGACTGTCGCTCCCCCTCTTCGTGGAGGAACGACACAGGACCCTGCGCTGTTCTTTGGTCTGCTCGGCCCTCCCCGGGTTTGCTGCTGGTTCTTCCCGGGTTGGCTACCGACCCTTCCACCTCCGTGGAAGGGCAGTTCCCCCTAGCCACTTTCCCCACTTCCGCGGGGGAGCGGCACACCGCCAGCCGGCTCTCTCGGGGCCTGCACAGGTGTTCCCTCAGATGTTCCTCTTAGATGTTCCTGGTGCATGTTGTCTCTCTCCTCCTTTATAGTCCTCTTCCACCAATCCCAACTCTGCTACCCACACGCCGAGAACGCTGCTCTCCTCCAATCAGGAGCAGGTCCTGCTGTTTATTGGTTGAACTGGAGGCAGCTGTGTAGAAGCTGTTTTCTCCTCTCCCAGCGCCATATTGTGGGAGAGCAGATGCATAGAATAAGTCTTAATTCCAGTAACTTAGTCTAGTCCGAGTTGCTCCCCACACTGACATGTAGTAGGTTGAAGCCGGGATGCTGCTAATCATCTTATAGTGCACAACAGTCTCAAAATTATATGACCTGGAATGTCACTGGTGCCACGATTGAGGAAAAACCCTGAGCTAGAATGAACTTTTTAAAAATTTCTTGTGATTTTTTTTTTAAAGATTTATTTATTTATTTGAAAAGCTGAGATACAGTGAGAGGGAGAGGGAGAGTCAGAGATCTTCTGTCTGCTGGTTTACTCCCCAGATGGCCACAGCAGTTGGAGCTGGGCCAGTCTGAAGGTAGGAGGCAGAAGCTTCTGAATTTCCCATGTGGGTGCAGGGCCTCAAGTGCAGGACTCCGAGATGGGACCATATCTTGGACGCACAATGTGGGGTTGCAGGGGCTGGCCCCATTGCACTTTGTCATGGGAACCCAGATAGCTGTCTCCTCCTTTTCTTCAGGCTGTTTCCCTGATGAGGTCCCAGGCCCCTTTTCCTCCTGGGTCCCTGCTGCCTGGAGGGGCCCTGGGTGTTCACCCCTCTCCCTGGATGAGGTGGCTAGTGGCTACCTGGCAGGCTAGAGCATCCTCTGGAACCTCCCAGCAGTGCAGGCTGAATGTACTTCCAAAGTGAGTCCACCCTGTGAGCCATACTTAGTGGCCACTTCTGAAAGCCCAAGTGCAGGCTGCCTCCTGCCTCATCCTCCACCTGAGATGGAGAGGTGGCCTGAGCCTGATCACACTGCATGGGGTGGCTTCTGTGCTTTGTCAGAGGGCTTGCCTTCTAGATGACCTCTTAATAAATTCTTGGCCCTTGGAGGAAAAAAAAAAGTACTTGGGCCATCTTCCACTGCTTTCCCAGGCCATTAGCAGGGAGCTGGATGGGAAGTGGAGCAGCCGGGACTTGAACTGGTGCCCATATGGGATGCCAGCACTGCAGGTGGTAGCTTAACCCGCTATGCCACAGCACTGGCCCCAGAATGAACTTTTTAAAATCAAAAAAGTGTATCCCAATAGCTGGATAAATTCTGTAGCCTCTTTTTAACATTTATGTACATGCCATTCTCTCTTCTCATTCTCAATTTTGTTAGACTTGGCTCAGATATCACCTCTTAAATGATACCAGCCCCAATTTCCAAATATTGCCTCAGTCTGGGTTTAGGATGCCGTCTCTCTTTTCTGTGTATGTCCTTGTATTTTAATTACTTGTTATCATTTCAGTCCTTTGGCCTTTCATCCCTTCTAAACCTAAAGCTTACTGTATAACTTCATTTGACTTGGGGTAACTAGTATGTCAGTTCATATTTGGGTGGTTGATTGCCTAGAATGTCATTGTTAGCAAAGTCATGTGGGTAGTCAGACCAGGAAATAGAACTTGTAAGCTGGGATGCATGGGATCAGGGTATTCAGGTTAGGCAGAGGGAATTATTTTAGGAAAAATTTCATGATGTAGATTGTCCTTTGGGTTCTTTTCCTATTTTTGTTAATTTAGATTATATATAATATATATAATTACATACAATGTATTATATTTTTTCTAACCTCTATTTGATTACAACACTGAATTCTATACCAGTGTGCTCAGTCATCACATAATTGATCATTTGCTAATAACTTAAAAAGTAGAGGTAATACTGCTTTTCATTGAACTATCAGAATGCTATCAACATTGTTGAAACTTATCAGTGTCAGCATATTGTTTGCCTGGCAGTTTTGTTTTGCTTTGTTGTTTCTTGGGCCTTTTTTGTTTTGTCACACTGACTTAGGAATGCAGTTTCCTGTTTTGTATCACTGTTCTGGGATGATTTCCTTATTCTAATCTCCTCATTGGATTTTGTTTCCCTAACATGCTTGCCCAGGGCACCTGCACTGTATCTATGTTAAATTGATGAGGTGGCCAGTGACAACTGTTATATGTAGCTACATAATTTTTTTAATAATGTTGGAAATTTAATCTGAAATTTATACATGAAAAATCTTAGCTTTAGTTCTAAGACCATGTAGTCCGTATTTTCAGTTAACCATGGGCAATTATCTGTCATTTTTTCTTTCCAGCTTGCCTTCATGTAGCCTGTGTCGTGCAGCAGAAAGATGCCAGACAGTGGTTTGCTGAACTTTCTGTGGATATGGAAAAGGTATTCTTTAAACTTCCCTAAGTGGAATATAAGCTTGAGTATTTTAAAAACACATGTCATATTTACTTATCATGAGCCCAAAATCTCATGATGTCCAAAAGGCTCTGAAGATTATTGGTTAAAAATATCAAAAAACATGTTGATGGGAAGATCTGATGTTGACTATTTAAGATACATAATTTTCTTTTTTTAGCTTTCAGTTCAACAGAATCATAAACTTTTTGTTAATTCGTTGCGACATAGCCTCTAACATCTAGGATTGTATTAAAAGCTACCTAGTGATCACTAAATACTATTGTTAGAAGTCTGTTTCCTGGCAGTGTGGTTTCTACCCTATTTTCTATCTTTTCTACTCAAATTTTGAAAACATTAAAATTAATCCATTACATCTACTTTGGTGGAGAAGAAAGAGCTCATTGGAAAACTATATATGACAGATTTGTAGCTCCCAGTTTTTGAACACATTAACTTAGATAAAGAATACTTAACAGAGAGTTAATACAACATACTACCTCCCATTAAATTGCTAAAATTGTTCTTAGAGGAATATGGTGTATAGTGGTAATTCCTTCATGATTAGAACCTTTATTTATTTATTTATTTAAAATTTATTTATTTGAAAGGCAGAGTTACAGAGGGACAGGCAGAGAGTGGTCTTCCATCCACTGGTTTATTCCCTAAATGGCTGCAACAGTTGGAGCTGAGCCAGTCCAAAGCCTGGCGTCAGGACCTTCTTCTGGGTCTCCCACATGGGTGCAGGGACCCAAGGACTTGAGCCATCTTCTACTGCTTTCCCAGGCTAAGATGTCAGCTGATAGAAGGAATCCAACTATAGTGATAGATAAGGCAGACAAGATACTTCCAAGAGTTCACAGAAAAGTGGAATTAGGGAATGGGCATTTATCCTAGCAGTTAAGATGCTGTGTTCCACATTGGAATGCTTGAGTTTATTTCTTGGCTCTGGCTCCTAACTCCAGCTTCCTACTAATGCAGACCATGGGAGGCAGCAGTGGTGGTTCAAGTAATTGAGTTCCTGCCTTCCCATGGAAGATCAGGATTGAGTTCTTATCTCCCTACTTCAGCTTGATTCAGCCCCAGCCATTGCAGGCAGCTGAGGAGTGAACCATTAGATGGGACCTGTCTCTGTCTTTCAAGTAAATAAAAAAATATTTTTTTAAAAATGGAGTTTAAAGGTAAGGTATTTAGGTACAGAAGAAATTTTGAAATCCACACATGAACTTTTTATACATGCAGAAAGATGAAAGGCTAGGAGGAAAAGCCTAGGTAGTAACATAGTGAAAACTACTGCTTTCATGTTTATCAAGATTATCTAATCTAACCTGAGTAGTTAAGGACAGATACCTCATGTCCTTTTTCTGGGTGTGTTTTTTTTGTTGTTGTTTTTGTTTTGTTTTGTTTTTTTGTTTTTGTTTGTTTGTTTGTTTTTTGGACAGGCAGAGTGGACAGTGAGAGAGAGAGAGAGAGAGAGAGAGAGAAAGGTCTTCCTTTGCTGTTGGTTCACCCTCCAATGGCCGCCGTGGCCGGCGCACCGCGCTGATCTGAAGCCAGGAGCCAGGTGCTTCTCCTGGTCTCTCATGGGGTGCAGGGCCCAAGTACTTGGGCCATCCTCCACTGCACTCCCAGGCCATAGCAGAGAGCTGGCCTGGAAGAGGAGCAACCGGGACAGAATCCGGCGCCCCGACCAGGACTAGAACCTGGTGTGCCGTTGCTGCAAGGCGGAAGATTAGCCTAGTGAGCCGCGGCGCCAGCCCCTTTTTCTGGTTTTTAAGGATGTCTAGAATGTGGTGTTTGTTCTTTGTATACGAAATATTGGTTGTTTTTACCACTGAGAATTTTTCAAATACTTTCTTCTAGATTTTGGAAATTATCAGGGTTATTTTAAAATTATATGAACAGTGGAAGAATTTTGATGAGAGGAAAGAGATGGCAACAATTCTTAGTAAGATGCCGAAACCAAAACCACCTCCAAACAGGTACTTTGTAAACTTTTATTAGTTTCATTTAATCACATATCATACTCATATTTTTCTTTGATTATGTTGTTTTGTATCTTAAAATTTCTACAGAAACTTCATGATTCATGCAAATTTTTTAAATTTGTGACTTGATTGAAAATATCTTGTAAAAATACATTAAATTGATCATCTGTTAGTAACTTTATCTAACACGATGGAGGTCTATTACAGGTATCCCTCAACATATGGCCACATACTATATATAAGTTTAAATGGAACAGAATTAGGCAAGTTCATATGAAATTCAGGGATAGTTATGGAGCAGTTTCATTTCAATTATCTTGTGCTATCTTCCTGCACCGCCCACTTACCATTACTAGCTATTACCCTGTTTTATAAATCATCATAATGGCTTTTAAAAATCTCATTGAATGATCTGATATTGGAAAGAATTTTGGTTTTTGAGTAACACTAAGATCCATAGACACTGTACCATAATTTTCTGTAAAGTGGAACACCTGTGCTAAGAATTTTTTTTTTTTTTTTGGTTATTGTTTTAAATAAGATTTGTTCATTTACTTCAGTGGTTCTCAGCCTTCACCATAAATCAGATCATTTGAGGTAGGGAAAACAGGTCAGGTGGAAAATAAGGAAATGCTACCCATCTTAATCATTTTTCTGGAAAATTAACTAAGTCATATAGGAGGGATCTTCAAAAAGTTCATGGAAAGTGCATATTATAAAAAATTATGCAAAATTTTTTGCACCAAAATAAACTTATACTAACTTATTACAAGTTTGAACAGGATCTTATTTGAGATACTAAGAAGGATAAGACACCAATTTGAAAAGAGCCCCTATTAGAACAACATGAATTCTACAATTGAAGCAAGAAAAAAACATCAAATTGATAGTAAAGCTTGGGTGGAGGAATGGTGAAATCATTGAAACCTTATGAGAATTTTATGGGGTTAGTGCCTCAAAGAAGTAAGCAGTGTACAAATGTATAACTTATTTTAATAAGGGATGAAACTTGAAGATGAAGCGCACAGTGATGGCAGATCATTTATATCCATGTACAAGAAGAAAATTAATCACATTGTGCCCTAATTGAATTGGACCAACAGTTAACAATAGAAACAATAGCCACCACTCCAGACACCTCAGTTGGCTTAGCTTACACAATTCTTACTGAAAAATTAATGTCGAGCAAATTTTGTGCTCAAGAGGTACCAAAACTGTTCTGCCTGGATCAGCTGCAGACTAAAGCAGAGCTTTTAATGGGAATTTTTAAAAAATAGGATCAAGATCTCAAGGCATTTATTTGAAGAACTATAACAGGAAGTGAAACATATATATATACAGTATGACCCTGAAAACAAAGAATAATGGCTACCAAGAGGTAGAGTAGAAGTGGTTCAGTCAAAGCAAAAGTGACCAAGTCAAGAACAAAGGTCATAACCATAGTTTTTTGCTTGTTGACTTTCTAGAAGGTCAAAGAATGATAACATCTCCTCATTATAAGAGTGTTTTGAAAAAATTAGCCAAAGCTTTAGTAGGAGTCTTTAATCAGTCTTTTCCCATTATAACAATGTTCTTGCTCATTCTTCTCACCAAACAAGGGCCTTTTGGAGGGAAATCATAGGCATCCACCTTACAGTGATAAGGTTCCTACTGACTTTTTATTTCCTGATATTAGAACAGTTTTCAAAGAGCACCCATTCTTCAGGTGGTAATGTAACAAAAACCAAAAAAACTATGTTAGCATGGTTAAATTCCCAAAACCCTCAGTTCTTTGGGGTTGGATTACATTTTTGGTGTTTCTGCTTATAAAAATGTCTCGAACTTGATGGAATTTATACTAGGAAATCAAGTTTTTTTTTTAATCTTTTAATCCTATTTTCCATAAACTTTTTGAAGTCTCCTCTTAATGTTAAGATAGATTTGTGGACTGATACTGATTAGTTAATGTTACAGTTTGGGAAAAAATTAAAACGACTTATACAAGGAGCTGTTTAAGGCAGTTATTGAAACAGCTACCTTTGGATGCATTTTTTACAGAAATTCCCTGAGTGATTCTCCACTAGTGGCAGGGCCTGAAGCTGCAAGATGATGGTGGACAAGATAAGGCAATAACCCTGTTGCCACAGTTACTGGTACTTTCAGTTTTAGTTGTATTTATTTTAAACATTCAGCAATTTCTGGGAAATTGCCATATTTCTTTCTGATTTATAAAGGTTTGCTGTATTTACATATGATTTCATTATGCCTTTGGAAAACAAGTTTGTTGGTTTTTTTTTTTTTTCTGAAGAATAATTTCTTGGTTTTCCTAAATAGTAGGAATAGGATTTTATATGTAAGCTTTAATAAAAAAATTGTTCAGAAGAAGCTATAATCTCTATGTTGAGTGATACCTGTAATAACAATGAAACCCCATACCCTAATTTAAATTTTTGAGTATATATAGACACTAACTGCTAGAATGCTTGGTGTGTTACATAAGAATAAAAACATAAAATCAAGTGTTAGTCTTCTGGATTTTAATTTTTCTGTACCTGTGTCCTACAACTAAAATGGCTTTGCTTTATAGAGTTGTGCATAGAATAGTGAACTTTAAAAACATTAGTGGGCTATCACTAAGTGAATCTTTTAATTGGTAAAAAATCTCTTTCTTCCCTATTTGAACAGTGAAGGAGAGCAGGGTCCAAATGGAAGTCAGAACTCTAGCTACAGCCAATCTTAAAACATTCCGAAGAATTCCATAGTGGACCACTTGGAAATAAACCATTGGACAGATTTCAGTAATGTCTTCAATGGAACACAAATGAAAATGAATAGCTTGTTTCTGTCAAGCATACTTGGAAGTGATTTTATTTTTGCAAAATAAGTTTTTCCTTACCTAAGTTGATTCTAGTATATAATTGATCAAAATCTCCTGGTTATAAAAGTTTGGAAAGGTTCTAAGAGGACCTGTAGACAGACATTTCAAAATTAATAAGTTTTGTTCAATATTTCTTAATTTGGATAATAGAAAAAAATTAAGCTAGGAAACAAAACATAAGTGTTTAAAATTATCTTTGGTCATTGAAGGACCAAAAAAGGAAGTAAAAAGTCAATATGTGAGGTTGTTTTTTTCCCCTTCATAAGTTAAACTTTAAAACTCTTAAGGAATCATGTCTTACAAAATCCTGGAAGATTTTAGTGATGATGTGTATAATTTCAGGGAAATTAATCAAGTACCTGTTGATTTCAAAATGTATAGTAGCTCAGCCTAGTAGAAAAGTGCAATATGAGGGGTCTTGAAAAAATGTATGGAAAATGCATCTTATGAAATAACTATGCATGGATTTAAAGATTTTCTTGCACCAAGACCAACTTTTAATTCCATTTTTCCATGAAATTTTTAAGTCTCCTTATATGTATACCATATTTTAGCAGTTTAAAAGTTACATTAATTCTGTAACCATTTGAAATGCTGGGCAAACTTTTAAAAAAGACCCTACATGAAGATACTTGGAATTCATTCAGCTAACCTGGCATTTTGAAAGCTTAATTGGATCAAACACAATTAATAAGGTTGAAAAATTGGTATAATTTTAATGTTAATTTTTATTCTGCTGTGAAAAGTTTTTATAAAGTATATACACCTTAGTTTAACTTTATCTGTTAGTGTGGATTTACAAACTTAATACAGGTATCCTGAGCCAGGAACACAATCAGGTTTCAGGCCAGTTTGATACTGGCTTTTCTTAAGTAGGACTTCAGACTAAATGTTATGTCAGTGGGACTGTGTTGTCTGTGGAACTTAATAAATTAATCATTTTATTCAGACTTGAAGGAGAGTGCTAAATAAAATTTGGAGTCATAGGATATTGATGTACAATTTAAGGATTAAAGTTTTTATAAATCATTTGTGAACATGGATTTATTAAATTAAATGGTGACTTCCTAGTATAAAAGTACAAGAATAAAAGTAAGTTCTCCAGGTACATTGACTAGTGTCTTGAATTTATCTTTTTGAATTTGCTTATGATATTTTTCTGAGAATCTGTCTTCCTTTAGGTAAGTATAAATTAAAGCCTTCTAATAGTTTGTCAAGGGGGTAATTTCAAATGGCTTATAAACAGACTTTAAATTGTGTCCTGCTTCCTTAGGGAGACTGTCAGATGATCTGGAAAAGGGAGAATGAATAAAGTCAGTACCAATGACAAGTAGGGCCTTCAGGCTTATGGTAGGATAAGAAATAAGGAAAAAGCTCTCCTCAGGTCTGAAAGCATTAATGTGATTGGGTTGGGTGGGCAGAGTAAATTCTATGTCACAATCATTAACCATAATTTTTCTTTAAGCTTACCTATATTTCTTTATAATTTTTACTTTTAAAATTAATACATATACCTCATAGTTTTGTTTTCTATTTCTTATTGTGGAAAACTTAAAACTGTAATGAACCTCCATGAACCCATCACCCAACCTCAATACCTGTCAATTAATAGCCAGTTAAATTTCCTCTAAATTGCCACCCTTCTTCCCCCTACTTGCATATTATTTTGAAGGAAATCTCAGACATCATTTCATGCATAAATATTTCAGTATGTACTCCTAAGAAACAAAGTTTTTTTTTATAAAACAAAAAACTATTTAAGTATTAATTGTATGTAAAACACAATTAGTAAAAAGTAAATTTCTTAGTCAAATATTCAGTGTTCAGATTTCTAGATACTGCATAAAACATTAAGAATTATTAAATATTTCTATTCAAAAGTCTTAAAATTCATAGATTCCTCTATCTCATTCTTAAAAGCTTCCCTTTTTACTTTGCTTGTCTACTGAAAATTTTTCACCATCTGGATTTAGCTGATTACATTCTAGACATACCACTTACCATGTTTTTATTTTCTGTGAATTTGTAATTGAATCAAAAAGTTTGATCAGATTCAGGATTTTTTTTTTTTTTTTTTTTTTTTTTTTTTTTTTTTGTAGACTACTGTAGAAAGTGGTAGCTTCCATCAGGAGGCATATCACTGTGGCTGGTTGTCTTCTTGGGATTTATCAGCCATTGATGAGACATATTGTTTTTAAAATCAAATATTACCATTGGCTATACTGTCTAGTATTATAGTCACTAGCCACTTGTGGCCATTTTGAACACTTAAAATGTGGCTAGTATGAGTTGAGATGTGCTGTAATTTTAAAAATATGTGTTGGGTTTTAAGTACTTAGTATAATACAAAAGAATGTAAAACTCAATAATTTGTTTATAATGATTACATGTTTTAAATGATAATATTTTGGATACATAGGACTAAATAAAACATTATTAAAATGTATGTTACCTGTTTCTTTTTAATTTTTTAAATGTAAGAAAATTTAAAATCATACAGTGGCTGGTAGGACCCTGTCCCATTCTCCTTAAATGTCATTCCCATTTCCCAGAGAAAGTCACTTTCAACTTTTAGTCATTTCTCCACTGTTTCACATTTCCAATACACAAGCTTTTATTATGGCATTTATTTGAGTGTTTTCTATGTGCCAGGTATGATGTATGCCTTTCACATTTATGAAGTCAGCCTCATTTTAGTGATGAGGAAACAAGGGTTAAGTAATTTACCTAATCACAGATTAAGAGGTAGAGCTTGGATCAGATTCCAGTCCTTGAAATGTGGGCATTTGAGTTACAAATACTTCAGTATATATTCTTCCTCTGCTCATCTTTCTCTCTCCCTCTCTCTCTTTTTTTCAATTGTAAATACTGTCTACTAATTTCCTTCTATGGAAGATAAAGATTTTGCTTTCTCACACATCTGTTCTCTATCTAAAACCTGATTCTGTTCTAGGACTTCTATCATTTAGTTAAATTTGTATTCATTATATATTAAATATGCAAAGATAATGTTTTCTCCAGTATATTATGATTACATTTCCTTTCTTTTAAAAGATTCTTGTCTTTCTGGAGTAGTAATTACCTTAGATGTAATTTGTTGCATTTACTTTGTATTTTCTATTAATTTGTTCCAGACTCATTTGTCGCCATTCATTTATTCCCCATTCTCTAGGTCTGGCCTAACTGCTCTCTAGGCCAAGTAGCACAACTGTCCTCATAGAATTGTTCACATTGGGACCTTTCTATGATTTCTCCCATACTGGTACCAACTTACAGAGAAAATCAGTCTTTTTTTTTTTTTTTGACAGGCAGAGTTAGTGAGAGAGAGAGAGAGAAAGGTCTTCCTTCCTTTGGTTCACCCCCCAAATGGTCACTACGGCTGGCGCGCTGTGCCAATCCGAAGCCAGGAGCCAGGTGCTTCCTCCTGGTCTCCCATGCAGGTGCAGGGCCCAAGGACTTGGGCCATCCTCCACTGCACTCGCGGGCCACAGCAGAGAGCTGGACTGGAAGAGGAGCAATTGGGACAGAATCGGGTGCCCCGAAGGGGATTAGAAAGCAGGCGGAGGATTCGCCTAGTGAGCTGCGGTGCCAGCCGAAAATCAGTCTTTTAAATAGTACCTTGTTCTTGTTTAAAAGTGCAATGTGTTCTCCTCAACCTTAGAATATTAATTTAGTTTTTTTGTGTGTAAAATTTTTCTTTGTTCCTTGCATTAATCTGTTTCCTCAAAGTTTTTTTTTTTTTTTTTCTGTTGGGTTTAGCCACGGTCTTTGAAATTAAAAATCTTTTTAATTGTCTTAAGGATCCTTTGTATTTCAGAGACACAAAGAATGCTAATTGGAAAGTTTCATTGCATGGGTAGGACTTTTCAATGATGGGCTTTCTAAAGGCAAAGGACCAACAAAATCCCCAACATAATTTTCTGAAGGATTTTTTTGGGGGGATGGCCAGTTTTTCCATAGAGGAATCTTAGTTTTTTAGGTGGCATAAGCTGGGCTGTCAGAGTTTTTGGAGATGTGAGGACAGAGAACTAACTCTTCCTGGTTCAGTATTCAGAGTTTCATTTTATCTTCCTATTTTTTCTAAGGGGTCTCACTGCCATTCTTGCCTCCAGATGTTTAGAGAGAAGTTTAATCTGCCTTCTTTACCCATGAATGCTAAGTGAATACAGAGAGCAACCCAACCCAAAATATCAATTGCCAGTTAATGAAAATTGATACTGTACACAGTAATATTAATAATAATAGCATAGTATTGTTTTTTTAACTTGTATTATCTGATTTAATCTCTAAAACTGTACTGTGAGGCAGGAACTATTATTATCCCCAATTGGATACACTTCAACCAGATTCTACCACTCTAATACCTTCTTAAAATTTCTCTCCTTTTCTATTTTCCTTTACTCCTGGAAAAACTTACAGCACAGGAAAGTATATTTTTGTATTAATAAATTGCTGCCTTTATAAACATTGAACACTTTTTTTTTTTTTACTGGATCCTGAAAGAAGCATTCAGTTTTTCATTTGTCTTTAATAATAAAAAATTTCTCACTGATCCTACCTCTATCCAGTATTTTTATAATATATAAATACTAGATGGCAAAAGGGCATATTATTGCAGAATCCAAGAGACCCAACCAGTATCATAAGGCAGGTGAAGAACGGAGACACTTGATTAATTCAGGCTCTTTCCATTAGGCTGTTTATTGTTGCCATTTTGAACAGGATATCTTCCTTCTAAGCCATTATGGCAGTAATACAGAGTATATGTAGCCTTTAAAAATATAATCTGGGGGCCAGTGGTGTGGCATCAGGTTAAGCTGCCACCTGCAATGCCAGTATCCTGTATGGAAATCAGTTTGAGTACCGGCTGCTGAACTTCTACTCTAGCTCCCTGCTAACATGCCTGAGAAAGCAGCAGAATATGGCCCAAGTGTTTGGACCTCTGCTCCCACATGGGATACCTGGATGAAATTCCTGGCTCCTGGCTTTGGCCTGCCATAGTGGCCATTCCAGCTGTTTGGGGAGTAAACCAGCAGATGGAAGATCTCTCTCTTGTTCTCTCACTCTTTCTCTAATCCTGCCTTTCAAATCAATCAATAAATAAAAATTTCTTTTAAAAATGTATCAGGAATTAAGGTATTATAATTGTGTAATCTTGTTTAAGTGTATTCAAGTGAGGATAATAGTTCCTTTCTCACACACAGAAAAGGTAATAATAATATATTTACCTTCTAGCTATATTAAATAAAACTATAACAATATTGTTAAAGTCTACTGTGCCCACCCACCAATGGAAATCATTCTGAACTTGGTTATTTATTATTTTCATAATTTATTTGTACTTATTCTGTATATGTCCATATACCTAAATATTATTTTGTATGTTTTAAAACTATATTATACAGTATATATATCCATATTTGTCTTTTTTATTGACATTGTAAGAGTCATGCATGTTATTACAGGTACCTTTAGGGTTCTCATTTTCACTAGTCATCATCAACACTGTCTTATTTACCATTAAGCAAGCCCATCTACTATCTGTTAGGGATTGAATTTTTGTTATTTTATTTTTAAGTTCTAGAATTCCCATTTGATGCTTATACTTTATATTTTTCCATTGCTCTGATGCCTGTTCCATTGCTCTGATGCCTTTTTTTAATGGTTGTCATCTAAGTTACTGAACTTATTCATCACAGTTATTTTGTAAAGTCTGTGTCTGAAGATACTAATATGTAGCTCTTCTGTAGCTATTTTTTTTACTGTTATTTTTCAGTCATGAGGTCTTATTTATTGCTATGCTATTAAGTTTTGAGCATTGTATATAAAAAGTTGTAGGGATAACTGGTGACTGTTACTCAGAGCTACAAACTGCCCCACAGGCCAAATCTAGCTTCCTATCTGCTTTAGCCTGGTCTTGAGTTAAGACGTTTGCTGTATTTTTTTAATGGTTGAAAAAATAATCAAAAGAGGAATAATATTTGGCAGCAGAAGTGTGTGTGTGTGTTTTCCAGCTTTTCTAATTTTTTTTTTAAATTTTATTTATTTGAAAGTTAGAGGTAGAGAGAGAGGAAGAGAGAGAGAGAAAGGTCTTCCATCCACTGGTTCACTCCCTAAATGGCTGCAACTGTCAGAGCTGAGCTGGTCTGAAGCCTGGAGCCAGGAGCTTCTTCTGGGTCTTACACATGAATGCAGGGACCCAAGCACTTAGGCCATCTTTTACTGCTTTCCCAGGCACATTAGTAGGGAGTTGGATCGGAAGTGGGCCCATTTTGTAATTCTTATAGAGTTGGTCTACAAGAAACTGGAGTGATAATCTCAGAAACATAAGTATATAAGTGCAAGGGCCTGTTGCTGTGGCATAGCAGGTAAAGCTGCCACCTGCAGTGCCAGCATCCTATATGGTCACCAGTTTGAGTCCTGGCTGCTCCACTTCTGATCCAGCTCTCTGCTATTGCTTGGGAAACAGTAGAAGATGGTCCAGGTGCTTGGACCCCTGCACCCACATGGGAGATCCGGAAGAAACTCCTGGCTCCTGGCTTTGGATCATCTCAGCTCTGGCTGTTGCAGGCATTTGGGGAGAACATCAGCAATGGAAGACCTCTGTCTCTCTGCCTCTGCCTCTCTCTAACTGTGCCTTTCAAATAAAATAAATCCTTTTTTTTTTTTTTTTAAAGAAATATAAGTTGATCAGATTCTCCAATGGCTTCCCATCTCACTTAGGACAAACCAAGTGCTTATAGTTACTGCTAGGCCTTAAATAATCTGAATGACTACATGAATAAGAGTGAAAACAGATGGGTCTGAAGAAACGGAGAAGAAAATAGGTTGGAGGCTGGCACTGTGGCGTAGCAAGTATGGGTGCTGGTTTGAGTCCCAGCTGCTCTACTTCTGATCCAACTCCCTGCTAATGTGCCTGGGAAAGCAGCAGAAGATGGCCCAAGTACTAGGGCCCCATACCCACGTGGAGACATGGAAAAAGTTACTCGCTCCTGGCTTCAGATCAGCCTGGCCATTTGGGGAGTAAACCAGCAGATGGAAGAATCTCTTTAATTCTGCCTTTCAAATGAATAAATCTTTAAAAGAAAATACAAGTTTATTGCACACTAACAATTGTAGGACTTAACATTAAAAAGGAATATGTATATTTATATATACATGCTACTAAGAGTCATTTACATTTGGGTTTCTATTTTCAGTTTTAAAAGATTTATTGTTTATTTGAAAGATAAGAGTTAGAGAGAGAGAGATCTTCCATCTGCCAGAGCCTGGAGCCAGGAGCTTCATCCAGGTCTCCCATGGGGGTGGCAGGGTTTCAAGCACTCTAGCCATCCTCTCCTGCCTTTCTAGAGGCATCAGGAGCTGGATTGGAAGTGGAGTAGCCAGGATATGAACTGGCACCCATATGTGATGCCATCGTCTCAGGTTAATCCACCGGGCCACAATGCCAGCATCTGTTTTCACTATTTTTTACTGAGGTATGATCACTTACAGAAAACATATATTTTTGTGTTCACTTAAAATGAGTTTTCACAAATGTATGAAGGGACTTCAGTAAGCCCATTGGAAAATACATTTTAACTTTTTATCAAAAACATGGATTTAAAAAATTTTTTGCACCAAAATAAGCTTATTTTTAATTTTGTTTTCCCATAAACTTTTTAAAGTAATCCCTTATTGATTAATTTAATGACACTTCGTCCAAGGTATGGAACATTTCTGTCACCCTAGAAAGTTTCTTCCTTGCTTTTACCAGTTAATCTTCCCTTCACAGAAGCAACCACTATTCTGATTTCTATCTTCATGCTAATTCTAGTTTTTTAAATTGCAAGTTATATCATGACCTTGCTGGTCACAACACTGCCACAAGTCCTTGGGTGTCTGGATCCTAGATTTATGAATTTTTAAGATCAAGACTGTTAATCTATTGTTCTACTTTGTAGTGTCTTTGAGGAATAGAAATTACATTAACATGTATTATCACATGTGATTAGGTAATACAAGTATCCTGGTCTTTTGGACTACTCTTGAATTAAATGAACAACTTAATAATCAATTCCTGGAACCCAATCCTTATGTATCCATGGCAAATTACAGTCCTCAATGGCCTGTGAAAGTAAGCAGGGGAGTGGCATTCTCAATTCACACTTGAAGAAAAGGTTCAAAAAGTAATTAATTTACACAAAACTCCCTTACCATTAACCACTGGTACCAGGACTAGGTTTTTATTTTGTTCATTCCACTATGCTAAGCTGCATGCATACAAAGATAGAGCCAACTGGTGTTCCAAAACTCAGTTTCCTTGTTTCTTTGTAAATTCATAGGATTCCCATTCCTTCCATCCTCCAGCATAATGTTGAGCACTGAAAACAATCAAATAGTTATGTGAACATTTTCTCCTGATGTATAGTAACAGAAAATTGACAGGAACTTATAATTTTATTTTCATTTTATTTGAAAGGCATAGAGACAAACACCTGGCACCTGGAACTGCATCCAGGTCTCCCACCTAAGTGGCAGGAACCCAACTATTTGAGCTATCATCTGCTGCCTCAGAGTGTGTATTAGCAAGAAGGTGGATAGGATGTGTAGGAGCCAGGACTTGAACCAAGGGCTCTGATACGGGATGCAGGCATCCCAAGTGGCAACCTCACCCTGCGCCAGATCCCTTCCTTGGTTGGTAGGAACTTTAGAGATAATGCAGTAGCCATTCACCATGCTACTTAGATTCTAAGCCTATGAAAAGACTGTGTTGTTGGGGCCAGTGCTGTGGCATCGCAGGTAAAGCTGCTGCCTACAATGCTGGCATCTCAGATGGGCACTAGTTTGAATCCTTCTGTTCCACTTCCAGTCCAGCTCCCTGCTAATGTCCTGAGAAAAGCAGCAGAAGATGGCCCAAGAGCTTGGGCCCCTACTACACACATGGGAGGCCCAGGAGTTCCCAGCTTCAGTCTGGCCCAGTGTCAGCTGTTGCGGCCATCTGGGGAATGAACCAGTAGATGGAAGCTCGAGCTCTCTCTGTAACTGAATTTCAAATAAATTATATATGTGTATATATATATATATATAGAGAGAGAGAAAAGATAGAACCTCTTAGTCTTTTTTTTTTGTTGTTTTTTGTTTTTTTTTTTTTATCTTTTATTTAATGAATATAAATTTCCAAAGTACAACTCATGGATTACAATGGCTTCCCCCCCCCATACCGTCCCTCCCACCCACAACCCTCCCCTTTCCCACTCCCTCTCCCCTTCCATTCACATCAAGATTCATTTTCGATTATCTTAATATACAGAAGATCAGCTTAGTATACCTTAAGTAAGGATTTCAACAGTTTGCTCCCACACAGAGACATAAAGTGAAAAATAATAGATGATTTTTTTTAAAATGATGATGAAATCAGATCAGACCTATTGTCATGTTTAATCCCAGTGAGAGTCAAGTTGGGAATTGATAATTTCTTTTTTTTTCTTTTTTTTTTTTTTTTTTTTACAGAAGATCAGTTTAGTGTACACCTCTTAGTCTTATTATAATGTCTTTACTAGCAGTAATTAATAAAAATTCCTGAATAGAGTAGTAACAATGTCTACTTAAATGAATATATGAAACATTAAAATACCCTTTCTTGAATCTATTTTTCCCTTCCTCTACACACCTGTTAAAGCCCAAAGATATTGCTGTGTCCAGAGCCTTCTTGCTTCTTACTCCAGCTAAACAAGAAAACACTAGATTGTCAGATTTGGATGGCTTTACTTCATTGTACTTCTCTTTGAAGTCTCTTGGGTTCATCTGAAGAGCTTCACCTACCTCATCCACTGAAAGAAAATTAATAATTTCAACAAATTTTAAATCCAGTAAATTACTGAAAATAAATATTTATTAATAAGCTTAAGATATATGTCACTTACGTGGTATATTGACAGACCCAGGGATTTTTCCATACTCACGAATTTCCCATGTCTCTCTAACATCAATTAACATAATGTTTTTGGAATTTAGCAAGCTTTTTAGTTCCTTGTAAGTGACATCTTTAGAAACAACAGTACAAAAATTGTGGCAACTTCCCTTTATTGTCTTCAAACCTAGAAAAAAATCCAACAATTTAGGCAACTTCACAGTGACACCATAGCTGGAAAGAGTAGGTTAAGAATTTTCTCCCCAGTTTCAGTTAGCTAACTATAGTTGATTTTTTTGTTTTGTTTTTGCTTTAAAAAAAAAAAAAAACTATGAATTCCATGTGTGTATGCTGCAGTGTAAAATAATAAGTAATATATCCTTGGTCTCTGCTTCTAATTCCTGACACAGAGCTCCTAAATCCCTTGGAATTTCTGGGGTGATGGAATCTTTTATTCTACTGCAGTGAGTAGGTGGGCTCCTGGATAGCTTGAAGTTGAGGGCTAGTCTCCAGAAAGACAAGGTCATGATCAGTTCTTGGAATATTCAGCTCCATCCTTCATCCTCCAGAGAGTGTTAAAGAGCTGGAGATAGAGTTTATCGTTGATTATATGTTGGCAGGCATTGTGGTTTAGCAGGTTTAACTTCTGCTTGTGACACCCAAATCCCAAATCTGAGTGCCAGTTTGAGTCCTGATTCCCTCACTTCCCATCCAGCTTCCTGTTAATGAGCCTGGGAGGCAGCAGGTGATGGCCAAAGTACTTGGGTTCCTGCCGCCTATGTGGGAGACATAGATGGAGTTCCTGGCTCCTGACTTTGGCCTGGCCCAGCCCTGGCTGTTTAATAAGCCATTTGGGAAGTAAAACAGAAGATGGAAGCAGTCTCTCTTGGTAACTCTGCTTTCAAATAGAAGATAGATAGATAGATAGATAGATAGATAGATAGATAGATAGATATAAAGAGATCATTTTAAATAAAGTAATCAGTCATGCTTACATGCTTACATGACAAAGCTTCCATAAAACTCCCTAACCTGCGGGTATCAGAGAGCATTATGAGTTGGTGAATAAATGCTCATTTGTTAGAATGGGGTACCCCAACTTCACAAGGACGGAAGCTTCTGCACTTAAGACCCCTGCAGACCTCACACTAGTGATATGCAGTGTTTCACCTGGCTGTTCATTGACATCTTTCAAATAAGTCTTTTTAAATAATTAAAATAAATGCAAATTGGCCTGTGGCATAGCGGGTAAAGCTGCCATCTGCACTGCCAGCATCCCCTTTGGGCACTGGTTCAAGTTTCCAGCTGCTCCACTTCTGATCCAGCTCTCTGTTACGGCCTGGGAAAGTAGTAGAAGGTGGCTCAAGTCCTTCGGCCCCTGCACCCATGTGGGAGACTCAGAGGTTCCTGGCTCCTGGCTTTGGATCAGCCCAGCTTTCTCTGTTGCAGCCATTTGGGGAGTGAACCAGTGGATGGAAGACTATCTCTACACCTCTGCCTCTCTGTAATTCTGCCTTTCAAATAAATAAATAAAACTTTTAAAAATGCAAATAAAAATAAAAGCAAACACCTGGACTTAAGGAATTTTTCATTCAACTAGCTGTTTTGTGAATCCTAATACTATCCAGAGCCAGCAGGCTGAATTCACATTTATTATTACTTCTTATTCCTAGGAACTGAAAACCATGGTAATTTTATACATTATGTTAAACTCAAGATTCTGACACTTAGCTGTTGGGAAACATAATTGTTCTTCTTATAGAGTCAACAAGCTGACATTTAACTTTCTATAATTTAGCTATACTCCTATTGGGAAATTGGGAGAAGCAGGAGATACTCAGTGAAGACTGAATTTGTTGGGTTTTCGTGAAGGGGTTATAGCACCTGCATCCCACGTCAGTGCTTGGGTTTAAGTACTGCTTCGCTTCTGATTCCCACTTCCTGTAAACGCTCACCTTGGGAGGCAGCAATGATGAACCAAGTACTAGGGTCCCTGCTACCAACGTACGACGTGGACGGAGTTCCCAGCTCCCGGCTTCAGCCGGGTCCAGCCCTGGCTGCTGTGGGCAGCTGGGGAGTGAGCCAGAGGGTGGAAGATCTTTGTGTCCTTCTTCTGTCTATGCCTTTCAAATAGTAGTAAATAAAGATGTAAAAAAAAAGAAAGAAAAAATAAAAAGACTGGGTTTCTTGTCTTTCCATTCAGTGACAAAAGCTGGAGGGAAGCATGTGTTCCCCCCAAACCTCTCTTGGTATGCACCACTACACACTAATTCTTTAGAGCTAGAGAGTGTGCTTTTTATGGGTCATGGCCTCTACTTGTCAGTCAGCCACACGATCTGATGCTCAACCAGAAAAACACCTATTCCCTCGCTGAAGAGGAACTGGCTATTTGGGATTTACAGATAATGTGTAATGTGTGATGGATAATGTGTGGGTCTCATAAGGGATTATCAAGAGTAATACAGACCAAACCTAAATGAGAGTGGAGTTTCTCAAACCTGGCCACCCTGATAGGGGCTGCAGGCATCCCAAACAGGGTCTTAACTACTACTGCCAAATGCCTGCTGCTGATGTTCACCTTTTGAGTCTAACCTTTGAGTAACCTCCTACTTTGGTATTTTTGCTATTTTTACATAGGTAAACCTAACTCTAGGATACTGCATACAGCACTGTCCAACTTCCTTAGACTGTTCTAGGCCCTTCAGCCCTCCTTGCCAGCATGGTTTACCAAACCTCTGCCCTTTCCACTCCAATTGCCCTACCCTCCTGCTAAATCAAAAGTATATGTATGCTTTAAATACATTTTCACGGTGGGAAGAGGAAGGATCGTAAAGTTAGGTAAGCCTAGGTTCAAATCCTGTCTTGTCCACCTGCCTCAAATCTGCTTGGAACACGTGCACTCTGTAAGGCCCAGTTAAATGTCACTTGTCACCTCCCTTTTAACACTTCCATGTCTGTGTATCTAGTAAAATACTTGTACACATATGCAAAGCAGCATGCACAGTGGTAGTTCTTGAAGAACTATTTATTACAATAGCAAGAACATTTGAGAATCAAAGTGTTCAGCTAGTTAAATAAACTATGGTGCCCTCTTCCTTACAATGGGATAAATGTAGCAGTTAAAAGTTGACATGTACTTTCACAGAAAGCTTTTGAAAACCCAAAGGAGACAAAATTACAGAAAAATCTGCGCACATCACATTCGTATATGTAGTATTTTACATGGATTTTTAGTTAGACAAAATGTTTAGAAGAATGTGTACCAAGGGGCCGGTGCTGTGGTGTAGCAGGTAAAGCTGCAGCCTGCAGTGCGGGCATCCCACATGGGTGCTGGTTCAAGTCCTAGCTGCTCTACTTCCAATGCAGCTCCCTGCTGATGTGCCTGGGAAAGCAGTGGAGAATGGTCCAAGTCCCTGGGTCCCTGCATCCATGTGGGAGACCTGGAAGAAGCTCCAGGCTCCTGGCTTCAGACTGGCCCAGCTATAGCCATTGCGGCCATTTAGGGAGTGAACCAGTGGTTGGAAGACCTCTCTCTCTCTACCTCTCTGTAATTCTGCTTTTCAAATAAATAAATAAATCTTAAAAAAAAAAAAAAGTGCACCAAAGCTTATCTAGGAAAGAGAGTGGGCTGGACAAGATATATAGAGACAGGCTGTGCTTCACTGATGGTTTTACTGTAACAAAAATATAACATGTAATTCTCTCAATACTTTTAAACTGCATAAAGCACCTATCTGTAATGCTTCCTGCAGATCGGGGAGTCAGCTGTTCTTTCCATTGCAGTCTCACTGGACTGGGCTGTGTACGGTGATGATTTGCTTCCATCTCCCCGAGAAACTGCTCAATAAATGACTGCCGAGTAAAAGGTACAAGGGAACAGCAGCGTGCATAGAAAGGCACATCATGACAGAGAACGGATCAGCAGTTAACGAGGGACTGGGGACGGGGCAGTGTCATCCTGGGCCTCTGGAGCTGCATCCCAGATAGCAGTTGATTCTGGAGGAGAGGCAGCTTATAAAGCAAAAAGGGGTCTGCGTTCTGGATTCGGCGCTTTCACCTCTCAGGTCCCTCATTTGCAGAAGGGCGGTGCTTTGTTTTTATTTCACCTCTCAGGTCCCTCATTTGCAGAAGGGCGTTGCTTTTTTTGTTTGTTTTTTTACCACGTTAGGTATCTGCCTCGCCACCCCAACAGCGCGGCTCTCCGGTGGGTCGCAAGGGCTAGGCTTGTGAATATGCCTCTCCAGGCAAGGACTGGCCAGCTTGGTTGCTCCTCTGGGTTACGAGCCCACGCTCAGTGAAGCACCACTTCCATTAAAACCCCTGCTGCTGCGGCCCCCAGAGCAGCCCCTGGCCCCAATCGCACGGCTCCGAAGAAACAAGAACCCCAAGTGGGCGCTAGATAACCAGAGGCAAAGTCATGGGTCTGAACTTTAACTGGGAGTCGAAAAAAAGGCAGGCACCCCCACCAAAGCCACCGCTTGCCCGGGATCCAAGATTGGGCGCTCTCCCTTCTCCCCAGGACCGCCAAGCTCACCGCAGAGAGCAGCTTCCACGGACTGCAGGACCGCCCGGCGCGGGGTCGCGAGCAGCAGGCGGGGCAGCACCATCGCCGCTGGCCCACCACTTCCTCCTCCTCCTCCTCCTCCTCCTCCTTCCTCTCTTCCTCTCCAACCCAAGGCGCGTTGCTCCCGGCTCTCCAGCGCCCTCCAGCCAAGCACCGGCCGAACTCGGCATTGCTGCAAGGCTTAATTTGCTCGACCAAAGCTTCCCCTGGTTTAAAACTGAAAATCGTTTTGGAAGAAACTCAGGGTCATGAATGCTTTTATGGTTTTGATTATTATTTTTTTAGGCAAGGCAAAGTTTAAAAGCTATGACAAGAGGCCGGCGCTGTGGCTTAGAAGGTTAAACCTCCGCCTGCCATGCCGGCATCTCATGTGGGCACTTGTTGCAGTTCCAGCTGCTGCTCTTCCGAGCCAGCTCACTGCTAATGTGCCTGGGAAGGCAGCAGAAAATAGCCCAAGTGCTTGGGCCCCTGCACCTACATGGGAGACCCAGAAGAAGCTCCTGGCTCCCGGCTTCAGCCTGGAACAGCCCCTGCCATTGTGACCTTTTGGGGAGTGAACCAGTGGATGGAAGATCTCTGTGTCCTTCTCCCTCTCTCTCTGTAAATCTGCTTTTCAAATAAATAAATAATAAATCAGCAAGCCAGTGCGCCTTCTGAGGGCTCCCGGAGGAAAACTTCCTTAGTGGCCCTCTCTATCTTCCAGTGGCTGCCTGCATTCTCTGGCTCTTAACTCCTCCATCCTGAAAATCAGCTCCATAGCAGCCACACATCTCTGAATCTGCCCCTTGCTTCTGTAGCAATGTCACCTTCTTTTTCCCTGGTATTCCTACCTCCCTGTTATACAGATCTCTATATCAGGGCCAGCACTGCGGCCTAGCCAGTAAAAGCCGCTGCCCACAGCGCCGGCATCCTGTATGGGCACTGGTTCGAGTCCCTGCTGCTACACTTCCGATCCAGCGCTCTGCTATGGCCTGGGAAAGCAGTAAAAGAAGGCCAAGTCTTTGAACCCTTGTATGCACATGGGAGCCCCGGAAGAAGCTCCTGGCTTAGGACAGCCTCTGCACAGGCTGTTATGGCCATTTGGGAAGTGAACCAGCCGACAGAAGACTCCCTCTCTCTCTCTGTCTCTCTCCCCCTCCACCTCTGCCTCTCTGTAACTCTGCTTTTCAAATAAATAAAAAATAAATTTAAAAAAAAGATAGAGAATTGCTCCCATGTAGTCTGGTATCACCCTTAAAATAAATAAATAAATCTCTCTATATCAAAACTGAGACAACCCAGGAGAATCTGATCTCAAAATACCTAATCTAATCACATCTGCCTTTTGCCAGGCAAGTTGACATGGTCTCAGATTTCAGGGACATCTTTGGGGATGGGAGCACTATTTATTAATTTATATTTTTATATTTATTAATTTTATATTAATAAATATGTGTATTTATTTAAACTGTCTCTTCCTTTTCTTTGTAACTTTGCTTTTCAAATAAATAAATCATATTTATATTTATTAAGATTTGATTAATTTATTTAAAAGAGTTATTAAGATTTATTTATTTATTTGAAAGGCAGGGTTACAGACAGAGAGAAATAGGTCTTCCATCCTCTGGTTCACTCCCCAAATGGCAGCAATGGCCAGGGATGGGCCAGGCAGGGGCCTAAGCACTTGCCTTCTTTGGCTGCTTTCCCAAGCATGTTAGGGGGGAGCTGGAACAGAAGTGGAACAGCCAGGACTCCAATCTCATATAAGATGCTGAGGTCGCAGGCTTAACCCACAGGCCTCAACACCAGCCTCTCATTATTTCACCTTTAGCTCATTCTCAATTTAGTTCCCCGGTATAAAGGAAGCTATATTTAACTCCAAATTTATTCAGATTGAAATCAGAATATTGGGGCCAATGTTGTGGTGTAGTAGGCTAAGACTCTGCCTGCAGCACCAGTATCCCATTTGGGCACCAGTTTGAGTCCTGGCTGTTCCTGTTCAAATCCAGCTCTCTACTATGGCCTGGGAAAGCAGAGAAAGATGGCCCAAGTGCTTGGGGTCCTACACCAATGTGGGAGACCACGAAGAAGCTCCTGGCTCCTGGCTTCAGATCAGCTCAGCTCTGGCCTTTTCAGCCATTTGAAGAGTGAACCAGCAGATGGAAGACCTTCCTCTCTGTCTCTCCCTCTTTTTTTTTTTTTTTTTTTTTTTTTTTTGACAGGCAGAGTGGACAGTGAGAGAGAGAGACAGAGAGAAAGGTCTTCCTTTGCCGTTGGTTCACCCTCCAATGGCCGCCGCGGCCGGCACACCGCGCTGATCCGATGGCAAGAGCCAGAAGCCAGGTGCTTTTCCTGGTCTCCCATGGGGTGCAGGGCCCAAGCACCTGGGCCATCCTCCACTGCACTCCCTGGCCACAGCAGAGAGCTGGCCTGGAAGAGGGGCAACCGGGACAGAATCCGCGCCCCGACCGGGACTAGAACCCGGTGTGCCGGCGCCGCTAGGCGGAGGATTAGCCTAGTGAGCCGCGGCGCCGGCCTCTCTCCCTCTTTTTCTAACACTACCTCTCAAATATTTTTTAAAAATCAGAATATTAATTTTTAAATGGCATTATTGAGATGTATTCCTGAGAATTTCATTAATCATGCTTTTAAATTATTTTTCAATACTTTAGAAGTTAATAAGCCACTTCAGAGTTCTTTACCAGCGACATAATTTACAGTTATATATTTTCAAACATAATCTATAGTTCAACTTATTTTATGGACTTTGAATTATTAAAAAGTCATCATTGTTACCAGTGACAGAGGGGAGGGTGGTTGCAGGAGTGAGTTTCCGGTTCTTTTCCTCAGCTTAGTATAGGAATAAAATGCCAGGAAACAACTTACAAAGAGGCAGACACTTCTATTGGACAGAAAAGAAACTCATTTGATTGGCAAGCAACAGAAAAAGCATCTGATCTGAGAGGAGAGCAGGCAGAGCTCCGGAGCGGGACACTGGCTTTGAGGAAGTGACCTGGGTTTTTAAGGCATTACTGTTTTTTCTATTGGGTCATTCCGTGGGGATGCCCACTGGACAGGGGTTTCACATACTGTCCATTGGTTGGCTGGGGGCTCAGGGAGCTAGCAAGGGTCTCCTTAGAGGCCCAGCCCCCTGCTCTGCCAGCTCTGGGTGAAAGACTGCAACCACCCTGAAGGTGGGAGTTAAAGCCGGGAGGTCACACTAGCAGCAGGAAGCTATCACTGGGGGCGATGCCATTCAGTCTGGAGACAAGCTTTGCAGCCACAGCTGGCAGTCTGCTAGTGAGGGACATTCTACCCATGTCTGAGGGGCCCACAGACGCCCAGCCCCACTGGACTGCTTCAATCTCATACTGAAGATCCGAGTATTCTTCGGGTGGCATCCTCAGTCTGAATACTTTCATAAACCACAGTATGAACAGGGAAACTGCACTTGGGTTGAATGAGTCACGCTTCACCCGATGCTTTCGAAAGAGCAAAAAGTGTTGGTCCCAGAGACATGCAGTCTAGTCAGTAATCGACCCGGCAGGTTCCAGAACAGTAAGGAAATAGAGCTAGAGGTGATGAACGCCAGGTGTCCAGAGAAGTGACCGAGGGAAGTCAGAGGCTGTCCTACAGCGAACTTCCGCAAGACTCCAGCGGCTCACGCCAGGCCACCGTCCCAATCCAACTGAGAGTCCACAGCTACTTGAGGATGAGCAAGGGCCGGCCGGCTCCGCGGACGTTCAGGACGCAGGCGCCATCCGGGACGGCCCCGCCCTTCCCACCGGCCGCGCCCGTCCCCACCCGGGGCGCGTGGCCAGAGCCGGGCGCACGCGAACCTCCGCCGGCCCCGGAGGCCCCGCCTCTGCCCGCCCGCCGTACAGCCGCGCAGGCGCAGTCCCACCTGGTTGTAGACGCGGCGGCCCGGCCGGGCGGGGTGAGTGAAGACCGTAGCGGTGGGGTTGCAGCAGTTTCTGGGTCTTGGCTGGCGCTACCCACGCCCCCTTGTGGGTGGGCGGGGCGGGGAGCGAGGCACCCCATGAGGCTGTCTCGCGCTCCTGAATCCTGGGCCGCCGGCGGTCATTGGGGCCGCGTGAGAGCAGTGCGGGGCGGGGGTTGGGGGCTTGGTGTCACGGCGGCGGCGGCGGGAGCGTGGCCGCCGGGGAGGGGTCGGGCCCGCCTCGCCGTGACCGGGGCGGGCATCCTTGCGTCCCCGCCGCCGCGTGCTGTGCTGCGGGCGCAGGTTCCCTCCCCGCTTCGGGCGTTTGTTGGCGGCTGGAGGAAGCGTGTCAAAGCACGGGTTCTGGCAGCCTCGTGGCTTAGGCGAGCTGGGGTCGGCCCGTCGGGGTCCCCATCCCCATCCACCGCTTCCTGACCCCGGCACCTGTGCAAGCCGCTTCACCTAACTCAGTTTCTAGCGTAAGACGGGGGAAATGGTAGTAGTCCATTTCATGAAGTGCTGGTGAAGGTTCGGTGGGTTAATGCCGATCGAAGTGCTTCAAACAGCGTGATACAAAGCTTAACGCTAAGTGCTGTTCGTTTCTGAGCCTAGTGTCTAAATGTATCTCTTTCCTTGCCTCAGATCCCGGAAAGTGCCCAACAGTAGGGAAGATTTTTTTTTTAAAGTGAGCTTTCGTTTGCTTAGCCTGTTTAAAAACAAAACTTTCTAAATAACTCACATCCCACATTAGGGATAAAAACCAGTCGTTAGGTAATGCTGCAGTTGAAAACCGTTGTTTGATGTTTGGAAAACGCCGCGGTCAGACCTTATTTGTGCTGTTAGGAGTTGGCATAGCAGGCCTGAGACTGCTGTCCTTGGGTGCCTTGTAGGCGTCTGGGAGCTTGGACCTTGGGAGGATTCCCACCCGGGGCAACGTGGTTTATGTGGAAAAGTAATTTTTGTGCCGGATTTACCACCTTCCATGCAAATACTGGGCACCAAGTCTTTAATGGGCTTCCGTGGGACGCAGGATTACTTACCTGGTGTTGAGTTTTCTTGGTTGGTGAAGAAAGCCTTCTGTTTAACTCCTCGTGGGAGGGAGAGCTCAAGGAATTGGCACAAAATTTCCCCAGACCTGGCCTTTCTTTGTTAGATCAGGCTCTCTGTCTGTTCTACTGCTGTACTAAATGATATCTATGAGTACAATGTCTGCTGAGTCCTGTGAAACCTAGCAAATCTCAAAATGTGGAGAAGTCTTGGAGAACTCCAGACACAGGTGTTGTTTTTTTTTTTTTTTAAAGATTTATGTATTTATTGGAGAGGCAGAGTTACATACAGAGGGAGAGACAGATCCTCCATCAGTTGGTTCATTCCCCAAATGGCCTCAAACACCAGAGCTGAGTGGATCCATAGCTGGGAGCAAGGGGTTCTTCTGGTTCTCCCACATGGGTGCAGGGGCCCAAGCACTTGCGCCATCTTCCACTGCTTTCCCAGGCCATAGCAGAGAGCTGAATTGGAAGTGGAGCAGCCGGGATACGAGCCTGCGCCCATATGGGATACCGGTGCCATAGGCAGAGGCTTGGCCTGCTATGCCACAGTGCTGTCCCCCAGACACAATTCTGTTGAACGTTTTAAACACTCTAATAATTGGCCTTTAATTTGTTCTCTTTTTTTCCCCGTAAATAGAAATTGGCAAAGAAAACTGCACATATAAATGATTGCTAAATTGTAGGTTACTGTATCAAATGAGGCTGTAGGTTTAGATGTATTACATATGTACATCAGAAAAATCTTTGGAAATTGCTTCTATGTTGCCATTAGATCTCAGTCAGTGTTTTTGAAAAAAAATGCACAGGTTGTTCACAGAGTCTAAGTCAAATGCCTGGTTCTATCTGTTATTTCACCAACATTATCTGTATGTTTATGCTTATCTTTTTGGAGATTGTAACTGTCCTGTAAGGGAGAAATGTGGCCAGTTTCTTATGGGCCATTTTCCCTATAATCTATTAGTTATACCTGTCTCTTTTCTGGACATCAAATTTAAAATTGATGGAGGCAAGTTTGTAAATTTGTGGTAGATCAGATTTACCATTTGATCATCTCTCTTTTGCCTTAGCAAAGTAGAAAACTTGATAGTTTTTGGTAAGTGAATGTCAGCCTACACAGGAAAGGAAAATATGAGTGGCTGATTAAGCAAGCTGGGGGGACTGGGGAGTATGATTAGAAAAGGAAATACTGCACTTGAATTACTGACTGTGTGCTATAGAACCATGGGGGCACGTAGATGATGGAGTTTGGAGGGGAAAGGTAGGAAGAGATGAAATGATCAGGGAGTCAGAGGCTTTATATATCTGCAACTCCTGAAGCTCTAATTTGCTGCAGCTCAATTCTGTAGTCAGACTTTAAAAAATGGCTTTTTAAAATGGCAGTCTTGAAAGTTCCCTTATCTGAAACATGGAATGACAAAAATCCAGATTTGGAATTTAGTGCTGAATTCCTGAACTTGACTGTTAAAAAGTAAACGAGTGGGAGTGCTACAGGGCGTTCCCTGTTGACGGCGCCACGATGTGTGGGACTGTGTGGAGAAGATACATCCCAATCTGGGTGACACTTGTCTGAAGAGTGGATCTTTCTCGCCGAACTAGGCAGGTTGTGCAGTGTGCAGTTAAGCGGGATTTTATGCTGATCACAAACAAATCCTTGAAAGAGGAAGATGGAGAAGAGATAGTTACCTGTGATCATCTGTGTAAGAACTGTCGTCATGTAATAGTGTATCTTCACTATCATAGATGAATTTCGGGAGTACACCATGCTGTGCATGTTGTGGAAAGCTGACGGTTCTGTCAGTATTCTCCCTGGTGATCCCTGACAAATGACCTTGTTATTCTAAGGATCTTTCTGCAGTTTTGTTGTAACTGTGTTGGGTTGATTTACAGTACAGCAAATGTACTGGTTTGTCTTAGCTAGTTTATAATGAAAATCCTTTGCATGTTTTTTTTTTTTTTCCTCTTCTTAGACTTACCTATTTTTTGGTGAGAAAAAGTACTTTGAGGGCTTGCTGCTCTCTGGAGCTGAGCTTCCCTGCTGAAGTCTCCACTTCCCCTCAGTGCAGCCAGAGAAAGACTTCCTTGTGGGCAGTTGCACAGCCAGAGAATACCTAGAATGGAAGTGCACTACTGCCTAGGTCTCAGGTTCTCAGAAAGGAGTCAGGGCTCCTTGGAATGATGGCTGATTCTAGGACTTGAGCAGGAAGTACACAAGATGAATCTGAGTCTGGAGCATTTTGTACCACGAAAAAAAAAAAAGAAAAGAAATGCTAAAAGATGACAGTGATTGGTGGTGTGTCAGAGAGAGGAGCCAATTGAAGGCCTCCAGTCACCAAAACTATCTAAATATGAGACATGGCATACTAATTAATTGAATTTAATTGTTTGTGGTTGGTCAAACAATTTGAGCAATAAAATAAAGTAGTATTGGTGGGAAAAAGTAAATGAGCAATCATAAAAATTGGAATGGAGCTGAGACCCCAAACAGGATAGTATTCAGTAGGAATTAGAATAGGTACTTGAAGTAAGACTCCAAAATATAGTGAAAAAAACAAAATGCTTAATGTGTGCTAAAATATTTAGAATTAACTTTTTAAATTTTTATTTATATATTTTTAAATATTTATTTATTTATTTGAATGAGTTACACAGAGAAGGAGAATCAGAGAGAGAGAGAGGTCTTCCATCCACTGGTGGTTCACTCTCCAATTATCTCAATGGCCGGAGCTGTGCTGATCCAAAACCAGGAGCTAGGAGCTTCTTCTGGGT
The DNA here is from genome assembly GCF_964237555.1 of Oryctolagus cuniculus. Lineage (NCBI taxonomy): Eukaryota > Metazoa > Chordata > Mammalia > Lagomorpha > Leporidae > Oryctolagus > Oryctolagus cuniculus. The sequence goes on from NC_091436.1 coordinate 72,212,391, forward strand.
CTCCCATGTGGGTTCAGGGGCCCAAGCACTTGGGCCATCTTCTACTGCTTTCCCAGGCCACAAGAGAGAGCTGGATCAGAAGTGGGGCAGCCTGTGCCCATATGGGATGCTGGCGCTGCAGGCGGCAGCTTTACCCACTATGCCACAGCGCCAGCCCTAACTTTTTTATTTATAAAAAAAAGAGCTAGAAGTAAATAGCACTGTGAAGAAACAGACACATTCCATACGGGCCACTATGCATGGTTGCTATTGAAAGTGTGTTCTGTGGACCTCCAGCAATAGGATCAGTTAGGAGCTTGATCTTCAGGCAGGCTCTCAGGTATTGGAATCCCCATTTTAACGAGATCCTCAAGGTGACTTACATACACTGGCCTGATTGCTTAAAAAAGCCAAAGTCTTTGGCAAGTAAAAGCTTGAAAGAGCTGTTCTAGATTTAAAGGTACTAAAGAGACATAATCAACATAAAGTATAAGGCTAGGCTGAACCTTATTCAAGAAATAGTATACGCTTTGGGGTCCACTAGGGGGATTAGAATTTGATGGAATATGTGATGATGTTAGAGAATTGTTCATTTATCAGGTATGAAAATGAAGTAGTGAAGAATGTCTGTTGTTTAGAGATAAAATGCTGAAATATTTTAGGATGAAATATAATGATCTTTACAACTTTCACAGTTCAGCCAAAAAAGAAAAAAATGTACTCACACATGTATACAGCTCTCTATACACCCATCATATTTAGATAAATACCAGATAGCAAAATATTAATATATGTGACACCTTGGTAGTATATAGGTGTTCATTATATTTTTATCTTTCAACTTTTGGGAATTTTTAAATTGTTTCATAATAAAAAGTTGCAGGGGAAAAGATAAAAGATGCAGTAGCTTAAAAAGATAAAAGATTTTAAAACTTTTATTTATTTATTTTACCAATTCTCCATAGTTCAGCACAGGTAGCGTGGTTTTATTGTGCTTGGATTATGGCTTCCATCCTTGGGCCAGTGTGGCTCTTCTAGTTCCTGCTGTCTCTAGTTAGTGGGTTGAGAGAAACAGCACTTATTCCGTTGACCAAAACTTCCATTTTTCCATTATTCACCTGAATTTTATGTATGTAGAAGGTATGTCATAGTTCAGGCCCTTATATCAAATTAGTATAAACTTGAACCACAGATGTTTATTTCTTATAGCACTTGGGGCCCGGCAGTCTAAGATGAAACTGCCTGTAGATCTGGTGCATGTTGATGGCACTCTTCCTGGTTTGTAGATGGCCGTCTTCTTGCATCCTCACATAGTTGAAGGCTAGCTCGCTGGTCTCCTCTAAGGGTACTAATCGTGTCGGGAACCGTAGCTCACTTGGTTAATCCTGCGCCTGTGGCGCCAGCATCGCATATGGGCGCCAGGTTCTAGTCCTGGTTGCTCCTCTTCCAGTCCAGCTCTCTGTGTGGCCCAGGAAGGCAGTGGAGGATGGCCGAAGTGCTTGGCCCCTGCATCCGCATGGGAGACCAGGAAGAAGCACCTGGCTCCTGGCTTCGGATCGGCGCAGCGCACCAGCTGTAATGGCCATTTGGGGGCTGAACCAACGGAAGGAAGACCTTTCTCTCTGTCTCTCTCTCTCACTGTCTAACTCTGCCTGTCAAAAAAAAAAAAAATACTAATTGTATTCATGAGGACTCCACCCCATAACCTAATGCCCTCCCAGAGTCTCCACCTGCAGATACTACCACATTGGGATTAGATTTCAACATAGGAATTTTGGGAGGACACAAATCATTTGGTTTGTAACAAGGCAGCTGGTAAGTCAAATAGAATGTACTAGTGGAATATAGGCTTAACAAAATTTTCCTGATGTTCCCAACTTTTTCCTCTGCTGATTTACTAGACCAATTTAAATTGATGTCAGGTAGGTGTTGAGCTTAATGGTTTAGATGACTGCATCCCAAATTGGAGTACCTAGGTTCCGTACCCAGCTCTGACTCCTGACTCCAGCTTCCTGCTGATACAGACCCTGGGGACAGCAATAGTAACTTAAGTCCATACATTCCTGCCAACCACTTGGCACACCTGGATTAAGTTCTAAGCCCCCAGCTTCATCCTGATCCAGCTCCCTGTCTTCAGCCTGGGCCAGCCCCAGCCATTATGGGTATTTGGGAATACAGATTCTCTCTCTTTCTCTCTCTCTCTCTATCTCTTCTTCCCACCCTTCCTCTCAAATTAATAAGAAAATAATTTAAAAATTTTTCAGAAACGAAGTGAAATAGAAGTCATTTCAGATTTGCTATGCATTAAATAAAATATATAAAATTTTAGCTTTAAAGATTAAAGCATATTCATTTTTTTCTTCAACCTTTTCAGTAGATAACAGATGCGGGTGAAAGATCCGTCCAAGGTGTTACCTGAGAAAGCCAAAAGAAGTAAAAGGCCCACTGTACCTCGTGATGAGGACTCTTCAGATGACATTGCTGGTAAATTGTAATTTCTGACATCCCAAATGGTATTGAGACACAGAAATAATAATATATGCTTTTAACAAATAAATCTCGTACTTTTATTTTTCATTGTTTTCTACCAAGCTTTAGAGTCTGCTTGTGTGGTTCCAGAAATTCGTGTTGGGATTTTTATTGGAATGTTGTTTAGTCTACAAAGTTGGGATTGCTATGTTTGTTTGTTTTGTCCTTCCTCATGGCCTAGCAGAACCTCCAGGCCACCAGAAGCTGACAGAGGACTGGTCAGAGCTGTTCGTCTCAGGGTTGCCTTTCTCTTTAGCCTCATGCCTTGGTTTTGGCCTCTGATGATTTTCCTTGCTTCCATGCCAGCTCAGCATTCCATTTAAAATGATGTCTTTAATATATCATTTCCATTGTTAAAAGTTAACTTGCATAATTTTTCAGGGTAGTTTAGTTTCCTGTATTGAAGAAAGTCTGAATTATATCTTTAAATGTTTGTTGTATTCTGTTAATACCTTTTCTTCAGAGATTATGATTGTTATGTTAATTCCCATTGCCTGTCTTCCATGGTAATCATTTTTTCTCAGATCTTCTAGGACTCCTATTTCCTTTTCATTCTGCTTGCTATTTTTAATCCTTAATATATTTGTAGCAGTATCCATTTCACTTTATAGTCTTTCAAATTTAGTCTTCATATTTATGGTTTTATTAATTTTTAAATGTTTTTTTAAATTTATTTTTTTTATCTGCTTGAAAGAGTGACAAAGAAAGGGGGAGCGACAGAGAGAGAGAAGGAGAGAGAGAGATCTTCTATCCACTTGTTCACTCCTCAAATGCCCCAAATAGCCAGGCTGGGCCAGGCCAAAGGCAGAAGCCCAGAACTCTAGGTGTCTCATACATGTGGCAGTGCCCAAGCACTTGAGCCATCATCCGCTGCCCTCCAGGATGTATTAGCAGGAAACTAGAAGTGGAGTAGCTGCCAGGACTGGAACCAGCACTCCCATGTGGGATGCAGGTGCCTGAAGTTGTGCCTTAACCTGCTGTACCACGTTGTCTGTCTCTGCAGTTATATTTATGGATTTGTTTTTGTTCCACTTCTTTCCTTAGCTCTGCCTATCACTTCCTATTATTTGCCATCCTGTCCTAGAACACTTGCTGTTTTTTTGTGTTTTTGTGTAATAACAGTGATTATTCTGCCTTTTTTTCCCATTTCCTTCCTTTCTTTTTTTTATACAGTTACTCTCTCCTCCACCCCCTATACCTGCAGGTTCTGTATCTTCAGGTTCCAAATCCACAGATTGAAAGTATTTTGGGCAAAAATTATATCTATACTGAAAGTATACAGATTTCTCTCTCTCTCTTTTTTTCTGCCATTATTCCCTAAAGAATAAAATATAGCAACAATTTACATAGCATTTTTTTCTTTTTTTTACGTAACATTTACATGGTATAAGGTATTATAAGTAATTCAGGCATAATTTAATATATACAGGGACTGGCTCTGTGGCGTAGCGGGTAAAGTTGCTGCCTGCACTGCCAGCATCCCTTATGGGCACTGGTTCAAGACCCGGCTACTCCACTTCTGATCCAACTCTCTCTATGGCCTGGGAAAGCAGTAGAAGATGGCCCTTCATGGGAGAACTGGAGGAAGCACCTCTCTCTCTCTCTCTCTCTCTCTCTCTCTCTCTCTCTTTCTCTTTCTGCCTCTCTGTAAGTCTGCCTTTCAAATAAAATAAATAAATCTTAAATGAGGCTCTGCAGACATTACAGGCAAATACTACTCTTTTACTTATGGGACTTGAGCATTCAGAGATTTTAGTACCCTGGAGGTCATAGAACCACCCTCTGAGGGAACAGCGACATTATCTTAGCAGAGTTTGTGGCTAAAATTTCTCTGATTGCTCATTCTTTGATGTAGGGTTGCTTTTCTTAGACCAGCTGGTTTTACAATATTTGTATAAGAAAAATGAACCAGCCAGAGCCTTGTGGAGACCTGCTAGAGTTTGAGTTCATTTAGCCAAGTTTTCTAGTCAATGGGGTTCTGCAGCTCTGGATTCTTTCATAATCTAGAGTATCTCTTCTTTCCAATTACCGTAGAGATAACACTGCTTCCTGAAAACCTAGAAGAATATTTTATTTGCATTTTTATCTCTCACTCACTTAGTGAACAAGAAATTCCGTTGCTTGCTTCTGCTTAAAATTAGATTGTGGAGGCCAATTTTGTGGCACAGTGGGTTAAGCCTCTGCCTGAAATGCTGGCATCCCATATAGGCTTCAGTTCAGGTTCTGGCTGCTCCACTGGTAACATCCCTGGGAAAGTAGCAGACGATGGCCCAGGTGTTTGGGCTCCTGCTACCCATATAGGAGACCAGAGAAAGCTCTTTGTTCCCAGCTTCTGCCCAACACAGCTCAGCTCCAGCCATCATAGCCTTTTGGAAAGTGACCCAGTGATGGCTGTCTCTTCCTCTCTGTCTGTAACTGCTTTTCAAATAAATAAATAAATAAATAAATCTTAAAAAATAATATTAATTTTTTTTAAAAATGAGGTTTTGTTACAGCAGAGACTCGGGTTCTATATTTAGGAAGCAATTGTTGGGGCTGAATCTGTGGTGCAGTGTGTTAAAGCCCTGGCCTGTGGTGCTGGCATCCCTTATGAGTGCTGGTTCATGTCCCAGCTGCTCCACTTCCTATCCAGCTCCCTGTAATGTACCTGGGAAGGCAGTGGAAAATTACCCAAGTCCTTGGGCTCCTGCACCCAAGTTGGAGACCCGGAAGAAGCTCTTGGCTCCTGACTTCTGATCGGCTTAGCTCAAGTTGTTGTGGCCATCTGGGGACTGAGCCAGTGGATGGAAGACCTCTCTCTCCCTTTCTCTCTCTCTCTCTGTCTTAAAAAAAAAAAAAAAGGAAGCAATTGTTTTTAGTAAAACCTACAGTGGCAGTATTCTCTCTGCTTTATGACTTGGGGGCTTCAGCTATCTACTGGTTCTCTGAAAATGAATCTTTGTTTCCTGTTCTTGGTGCCTTTTGATAATTTATGGGAGGAGAAGGAAGTGCTGACTTTCACCATTTACAAATTGGGAGACTTCCTTCTGAAGTTTTATTAATGTTTAATATCGCTCCCCGCCTCCGTGGAGGAGCGGCACCGGACGCTGTTCTCTTTCCTCCGTCCTCCCCGGCTTTCATGGAGGAGCGGCACCGGCAAGCTCTCCGATCGACTCTCTCAGGGAGGCACGGCGGCCGCACATGTTGTCTCTCTCCCCCTTTTAAGGGGTTGGGTCAGGAATCAGCTAATTAGCGAAGCAGCTGTGTAAGATTTGTTTACTCTCTCTAAGCGCCATATGATGGGAGATCAGATGCATAGAGTTAGTCTTAATAGTCTCAGTGGTCTAGTCTAGTCTCGGTAGTCGCAGTACTTATTTCGCCATGTTGCGGGTGACAGACCCTGCTCCCCACAGTTTAAAGTGGAAAACTTGGAGATTCTGAATTTTATATTTTTTAAAAGAAATTATTCATTTGAAATGGCTACAATGGCTGAGGCTGGACCAGGCCAAAGCCAGGAGCCAGGAACTCCATCCTGGTCTCCTGCATGGGTGTCAGGGGCCCATTTTCTGCTGCTTTCCCAGGCACATTAGCTGGATTGGAAGCAGAGTAGGCAGCGCTTGAACTGGTGCTCCAATAGAGGATGCCAGTGTCACTGGTGGTGACCTACCCTACTGTGCCACAGTGCTGGCCCTGAGATTGTGAATTTTAAAAAATTTTTGCTTGAGGGGCAGAGAGAGAAAGAATGAGAGAGAGAGGGAGAAGAGAGAGTGAGCGAGCATGAATGAGAGAGAAGGAGAGCACACACGTGAGAGCATTCTTGTTTGCTGTCCCACTCCTCAGATGCCTTCAGTGGCTGAGGCTGGGCTGTGGCTGAGCTACGATCCAGGAGCTCAATCCACATCTCCCAAGTAGGTGGTTCCTACTTCCTTGATCTCCATTGGTGGGAAACAGGATGGGGCTGAAGCCAGGAATTGACCCCAGGCACTCTGATGTGGTCTGTGGCATCTTAACTGGTATCATAGTAATTAGGCTAACTGCCTGCCCTCAGCACTTTCTTTAATGGCATGGCTCCTTGCTTTTGAAACGTATCAACTTAAGAATTGCTCTTTTTAGGTCTGTGTTGATAGCTCTTGATGTAAGATCAGAAGTTTTAGAAGACTTGCATGTTGAAATTACTTTTTTTTTTTTTTTTTGACAGGCAGAGTTAGACAGTGAGAGAGAGAGACAGAGAGAAAGGTCTTCCTTCCGTTGGTTCAGCCCCCAAATGGCCATTACAGCTGGTGCGCTGCGCCGATCCGAAGCCAGGAGCCAGGTGCTTCTTCCTGGTCTCCCATGCGGATGCAGGGGCCAAGCACTTCGGCCATCCTCCACTGCCTTCCTGGGCCACAGCAGAGAGTTGGACTGGAAGAGGAGCAACTGGGACTAGAACCCTGGGTGCCGGTGCTGCAGGCAGAGGACTAGCCTCGTGAGCCATGGCGCTGGCCCATGAAATTACATTTTATTATTAATAACTTGTCAGGACTCACATTCTCAGTCTTAGCCTCTCTGTAGTTAATAGTAGGCAAAACAGAATGCTTTACATTTTGAAAGGGAAGTAGAGAAAAGTTGAAATATACATGCTGCTGTTTTCCTCTTCAAGTAGCTCTTCTTTGTTTGTTTTTGGCAGGTAGCTGTAGTTTTAATGTTAAGGATACCTGAAGTGGAGAAATTATTCAGGTATTTGGGAGAAATGGAAGTATTAATTGTGCCCCCTTGGAAGAAAGTGGCATTATTTGAAAACTTAAAAATATATTTGCTTAATTATAGCTATTTGTCTCCATACAGTGCACACAGTGGGAAGTTGTTGCAAAGGATCATTAGGGACCAGGCAAAATAATGTGTTACATGGGAATATTCAGTAAGGAGAACCCTGAGTATTTTTAAAAACTATTTATTTGAGGGGCTAGAGAGAGAGCGAGCGAGAGAGCGTGTAAGCGATAGACAGGTAGAGATATCTCATCTGCTGTTTACTGGGGCTGAGCCAGGCTGAAGCTGGAATCTAGGAAATCAATCCAGGTCTCCCACCTGTGGTGGGACTTGTCATCACTTGATGACTCCTAGGGTCTGCATTAGCAGGCACCTGGAATCCCAAGTGGAACTGGGACTCAAACCCAGGCACTCTGATATGAGATGTAGACATCACAAGTAGCATCTTTTTTTTTTTTCTTTTAAAGATTTATTTATTTGAAAGTAGAATGCCAGAGAGAGAGCAGTAGAGATGGAGAGACAAGAAGGAGGGAGAGAGAGAGAATCTTCCATTCACTGGTTCACCCCCCAAGTGGCCACAACAGCCAGGATCTGGCCATGCCACAGCCCAGAGCCAGAAACTCCATCTGGGTCTCCTACATGGGTGGCAGGAACTCAAGTACTTGAGCCATCATCTGCTGCTTCCCAGGCACATTAGCGGGGAGCTGGATTTGATGTGGAGTTGCTGGGACTCAAACCAGGCACTGTGATGTGGGATGCAGGTGTCCCAAGTGACAGTGTAACCCTCTGCACTGCAACACCTGCCTCTCGAGCAGCATCTTAACTATTAGGCCACTGCCTGCCCCAATACCATTTTAATGCTATTGACTTTTATTTACCAACGGTAGCACTTTAGCTTAACAAATAAAATGTTGACACTTTGACGTTTTTCTCTTATTCAATAGGTTTAACTTGCCAGCATGTGAGTCATGCTGTCAGTGTGAATCATGTGAAGCGGGCAGTGGCTGAGAATCTGTGGTCAGTTTGCTCAGAATGTTTGAAAGAAAGGAGATTCTTTGACGGACAGCCGGTACTTCCTTCTGATATTTGGTTGTGCCTCAAGTGTGGTTTTCAGGTAAGAAAAGTGTTACTTATGGGTGAGTTTGTCTTGAATATTTTCTTAAGTGCTTCCTGTGATTTGGGCTATTAGTCACATGTGCAACTTAAGATAAATTTATTCCATAATTAGCTTGAAATTCCCCAAGAATGAACTTAGCAAGGTTTCAGGTAAAGCAACAAGTATGCTATGTCCAGAAAGTAATTGTGTGTGGTTTATAATTACTTTGAAAGAGAGTCCAATCTACTTGTAGTAGTTCCCATATATGGACCTATCTTTGCCTTGTGAATTTGCTTAGAAAATGGATCTACCTTTCAGGTTCATTTTTGTTCTCTATCAAAAAGAAGTATTTTGCTTTTTTTCTGCAAAATTATCTTTTTTTTTTTAAGATTTTCATTTATTTACTTGAGAAGTAGAGTTACAGACAGAGGGAAAGATAGAGGAAAAGGTCTTCTATCAGCTGGTTCACTCCCCAAATGGCTGCAATAGCTGGAGCTGAGCAGATCTGAAACCAGGATGCAGGAGCTTCTTCTGGATCTCCTGTGTGGGTTCCAGGACCCAAACACGTGGGCCATCTTCTACTGTTTTCCCAGGCCACAAGCAGAGAGCTGGATCAGAATAGGAGCAGCCAGGATGTTAACTGGCGCCTATATGGGTTGCTGGTGCCATTGGTGGAGGCTTAGCTTACTACGCCAGAGTGTTGGCCCCAATAATTTACCTTAAATCCCAAAAGTTATTGATGTCTAGAGAAAAGGAGTTTCCTCTTGAAATTAGAAGTGTGTGTGTGTGTGTGTGTGTTTAAATAAGAGGAGTATACACGGAGGATCTCTGTGATACCCCAGAAGAAAGAAAGGGTCATCAAAGAAGACACTCTTCTCAGAAGGGAGAAGAGAACATCTACTTTGTTTATGGCCGTATCCAAATACCGACGGAGTCTATGGCCACAAAAGGCTTCCATAGCCTAGACAGCCCATGACAAGAGCCTCAGATGATCACTGACATCATAAAAAAGTGTTAATTGTTAAAGGAACAACAGTAGACACTGTGCACTTACTCCCCAGGTAGGACCTCTGTCCTTATTGAACTGTAATATAAGAACCGACTGCAAATTCTCTCCCCAAACTGTACTCTTTATGTTGTGTGTGGGTGTGGGGGCAAGTTGTTGAATTCTGTGATTAGCATAGAGTTGGTCCTCTATATATAAAGTCATACTAAAAATAATCCACAATGAAGAAGGAGATGGGAGAGAAAATGGGAGGTGGGATGAGAGTAGGGGGGAGGGGGATATGGGGGAAAGAACCACTATATTCCTCAAGTTGTATCTACGTAAAAATGCATTCATTAAATAAAAATTTAAAAAATAAATAAGAGGACTAAATCTCTGTTATCTGAGATAGAAATTCAGTGGTAGGGCCACTCCAGCGCTAGTAAACTGTAGCGAGTAAACATTCAAAATTGAGTTTTCTTACATTTTTCTGCTGCGCTTTCCTCAGCTTCTTGGTTTTCAGAATGGCTAGGAATGCTTCGGGCATTGTTTGTTACACAGCAACCCATATAGCTGATAAAAGAGGGGAAAGAGGATGCCCCCTTGCTTGTGTTCCTTTTAAAAATATGTGAAACTTCCCCAAAAATATGCAGTAGACTTGACTTTTCCCCATGTCACATTAACCAGAATTGTATTTCATTATCTACTGAGGAAAACCGGCGTGCTTGGCCTGTGTCTCACTTGTTCTCCATGGGTTGGGGATGGAGGTGTTCACAGGTTGGGAAAATGTGCATTTAGGGGAGAGGCACTACTGGCCTACCAGGCTGCTTCTTGTCCCACACATGCATGTTTTTAAGTGATAGAGAAATTACCTTTGTGCATAACTGGCTCAGGAAAATACTGTATCACAAAAAGCAAGTTAGATTTTTTGCAGGAGCTTAAATTTATTGAGATAAATCTAATGCTATATTGCTTTCTGAAACTTTCCTCTCACTTGGAATTAATAACAAAACATTTTCAGTGTAAGTTGAGTATGCTTTAAGTTTTCATTAACCTTATATGTAAATCATACAAATAGCATTCTCCTCATCATCAGGGCTGTGGTAAAAACTCGGAAAGCCAGCATTCTCTGAAGCACTTCAAGAGTTCTGGACCAGAGCCTCATTGCATTGTAATTAGTCTGAGCACATGGATTATATGGTAAGTTAAATAGTTTTGCTGCTTCTGTCTATCCCAAGAAAAATAGGTTTCTTGAGCTTTACAAGATGAACTATTGAAAGATGTTCTACCAGTTTATGCTTTTTTTAGCTTAAACATGATCTGTGAAATAATTTAAGAAAATCAGCATTACCCGTGAGTACAAAATCTAAATTAGAGGGAAAAAATTGTTATTTCCTTACTTTTCTCTAAGTTTTTTTAACTGTAAAGAAAATTCTTTTTAGGGTTTATGTAATGAACTTGCTAATTCCAGAGTTCTAGAGAAGGAAGGTACAGTAAGAAGTCAAGTGGTTTGGTGCTTCTCTGAAGGGGGATGGGAAAGCCTGGCGATTAGTAGTTGGTGTAACCTTCTGTGGTGATTCCTGCTACTTAACTGCTGATTGGGAGCGTAATCCAGTTCCTTATGTGGAGGAAGGAAACTGAGTATCATTTACTTTTGTATTATTACAATGTAAAAATGCAGCTTCTAACATCTTTCAGTGCCCTAGGTTCCTATTAGTATACTGCATTATTTCAATTATGTAAGTGAACGCTGTATTGAAATGATTTTTCAGTATTTTACACCAATAATTTTCTCTTGAAAAAAGATCTGTTTGTTTGAAATACAGGGAGAGACAGACAGATGTATCTTCCATTTGCTGGTTCACTGCTGAAGTGGCCAGAACTTCAAAGGCTGGGTCGGGCCAAAGGCTGAAACTCCATCCGGGTCTCCCACATGGGTGGCAGGAGCTCAAGTAGTTGGGTCATCCTCCACTGCTTTCCCAGGCACTGGATTGGGAATGGAACAGCCAGAACCTGAATTGGAGCTCTGATATGGGATTCTGGCATCGCAGGCGGTGGTTTAACTCACTGTGCTACAACAATAATTTTCTAAGTGGAATCTGTAGACTTCTAGGGTTCCTTGAATGAATTATCAGGAGTCTTTTAGTTTTCTTTCTTTTTTTTTTTTTAAAGATTGATTTATTTTTTTGAAAGGCAGAGTTAGAAAGAGAGAGAGAGAGAGAGCGAGCGATCTTCCATCTGCTGGTTTACCCCCAAGATGATTCAAACATGGCCAGGCCATGACTATGCCAAAACCAGGAGCTTTATCTGAATATCCCATGTGGATGCAGGGGCTCAAGCACTTGGACCACCTTTTGCTGCTTTCCCAGGCACATTAGCAGGAAGCTGGATAGGGGGCAGAGCAGCTGGAACTGGCACCCATATGCGATGCAGGCATTGTAAGCTGCAGCTTAACCCACTTTACTACAATGTTGCCCCCCTAGGTTTTTTTCAGACAAAACTATTTTAACTTTGTGTTTTTATTTCAGAATTCTAAAATTAACAACAGGATATTTTGATTCATAGGAGAGATCATCATTGTGTAATTTAATACAGTCATAGGGATTGGCTGTTTGCTGCATTTGTGTTTTTTATTATTGCTGTTATTGGCCCCAAATAGCAGTATTGGGGGGAATGAAGTGAGAACAGAGGGGACTTAGTATGTTGATGATGCCTCGGAGCCCAGAGAGTGGGAGGTAATACCCTTGTGTGGCTCTCAGTTTTTAGAGTGCTTCAGAATCATCAGGAAGGCTTGTTAAGGCAGATTGCTGAGTTCCAGGCCTAGAAATTCCTGTATAGTAGTCCTGGGGCAGGCCTGAGAATTTGCTTGCCTAACTAGTTGCTAGTTGCTGCCATTGCTGCTGCTCTGGGAATCACAGTCTGAGAAAAAGGTAGCAAGAGAAGTGTGTGTACTAGTGAGTAAACCTCATTGAGGGTAGTTTTCTGAAATGGAATGTGCTTTGGAAGATCTCTTTCCTACTTTCCTACCTCCAGAGAAGCCCCAAACAAAATGAAACAGCTGTGTCTGCCCCAGCTCTCAGTGACACTTTCATCCTTAGTAATCAAACCAAGAAGCCCAACAGGTATAAAGAGGGAAAGCCCTTTCATCTCTGTTTTTTTACAAAAATAAACAAAATGGTACTCCTCTGTACCTGTCACCAAGCTTTGGACATTAGCAACTCGCAAGTCTTGTTTCATCTAGACCAGAATTTCTCAAATTCAGCACGGTTGGAATTTGGACTAATTCTTTGTTGTGATAGATTCTTTCTTGTGCTGTCATTTACACGTTAGGGTGTCTGGCAGCTTCCCATTAGCAACCAATAGACAACCAAAAATGTCTCCAAACATTGAAAGATGTTCTTTGGGGGCAGAAAAATCACTCTTGTTGAGATTCGCTGACGTGTCTTCACTCACTTCTCTCTTCCCATGGCAGTTATTTTGATACTGACCTCTCCCTCAAGTTTTGTATCTGATTCCTTATTGTTTCTACCTAAAAATGAACATGTCCGCATCTCCATATGCATTGCTGCTGTGCTGAACTGTTTCTGTTCCCGGTGCCCTCCAGTCCAGTGTGTCATTCAGGGTGATGCTTTTAAAATGTACATTGGATCACATCACTATCCTGCTGAAACCCCCTCCAAAGCTTCCAGTAAATTCAAGATCAGTTTCAGACCTTCATTTGAGCTGTAAGGCTCTGTGAGAATTACCCCACTTGTTTCTCTACCTAGCACCGTCCCCTTTACATTCCTTCCCATGTAATTTCAAGAAATCATTAAAGGCCAGCTTTATTATTAATGTGCAAAATGACTGCAGGTGCTTTCATAATACTTTCTTAAATTTTACATTTTTTCAGGTGTTACGAGTGTGATGAAAAGCTATCAACACATTGTAATAAGAAAGTTTTGGCTCAGATTGTTGATTTTCTCCAGAAACATGTTTCTAAAACACAAACAAGTAAGTTAAATGATTGCTGAAGAAATTTGCATTAAAATATGGCATTTCACGTTTCATATAAAAAGTTCATAAATTCATAACTAAAATTTTACTGTTAACATTTCAGTCTGTAACTTGCATAAGGATCTTATGCATGTCATGCATTATTAGGTGCAATCTTAGGATATTATCTTGTGCATTTAGGTAACTCATCTAAGAAGCTGAAGTATGTAGTGACTAAATTGTGGGTTTTGAGGTCAGACAGTCCTGAGTTTGAATTTAGGCTCCCCCACTTCCTGGCCAGATGGTTCTTACTCCTTTTTTACTTAATTACAAAAATTAGGCCAGTAATCCTAGCTTGTGGGATTTTTGTGAGGTTCAGAGATGGTATTTTCTAAAGATTTAGAAATGATATAAAACTACTGGCATAGTGCCTGGCACATAGCCATTATTGTTTGTGGTATGATTTCAGTGCATTTCTGACACAAGTCTCTGGAGTTAGGCTGGACTTCATAGTTAAGGGCTCAGTTGCACACATGACTGCTGTCACTTCAGATACCAGCCACAAACTGGAGGGTTCTTAGAACAGCACATTTCAACTAACCAGCTACATCTGGGGGTCCTCTTCTAGTTTGCAATTCAACAAAAAGATTCAGAGAACTCCGGAAAGTATTATACTTGTAATTATAGTTTTATTACAGCGTAAAGGATATAAAGTAGGACCAGTCCAAACAGGAGATCCTTAAAGGTACAGGAGAATCCCAAATGTGTGTCCAATACAAAGGGAGTGAGACCTCCTCTCACCACCCCCCAAAAAAAAAAAGCCACTTACATCCACATCATTGTGTGACAATATGCACAGATGTTGTTAACCAGGAAAGTTCACCTGAGCATTGATGTTGAAAATTTGTATTGGAGTTTCATTTATGTAAGTATGTTTGAAAGGGAGAGGCAGACAGAGGGATAGAGATCTTCCATCCTCTGGTTCAATCCCCAAAACATCTACAACAACAAGGGCTGGGCCGGGCTGAAGAGATACAGACAGAAGAGATCTCCCATCCACTGGCTCAGTCACCAAAAACGTGTGCAACAGCCAGGGCTGGGCCAGGACAAAGCCAGGGCACCTAGGATTCAATGGGGTCTCCCAAGTATGTGGCAGCCATCGAAGCCATTCGATGGCTGCTCTAAAGAAAGAACCAGGGCAGTGTGACAATGAAAGACATTTAATAGACATCAGGAACTGAAGTTTCCATTAATGCTGTCCCTGAAAACTGCACTTGGCCTTCATTTTGTTGTTGCCATAATAAGATATGCAGAGATATAGTGTGACGAGTGATGGAAGTACTATTGGGGAAATTCTTTTCTTGGTATTTTTTACCTTATAGTTTCCCTGAGGTTAAGGACAGAGCCAGTGTGATTTCCATTCAGTGTCACAGAGTTTTTGAATGTTTATTGAAAGATGGTGGGCAGGGAGCTTGGAATGGTGTAGGAAGGGCATGGGCTTTGAGTCAGGGCTGTGACACTCACATCTAACGCCCTCAATCACTGGCTGTGGGACCACAGATGAAACCCAGTTCACTGAGCCCCGTTTTTCCTCAGAACTTTCTGTGTCTTCCCTCTAGTGCTTTCAGGAATAGAAATTGATGAGGCAGTCTCTACCCTCAAGAGGCTTAACTTCAGAAAGGAGGTGTGTGATAAAAAGTAATGATAAAACCAGCAGCATAAGGTTTCTGTTTTAATTAATGTTCAAAGCCCCTCAGATATTCGAAGAACTATGTAATAATCTGTTGAGAGGAACTGTAAAGGAAAGGAATCATGGGTGATCAGGCTTTCAAGCCGACCCTAAGAGGAGGGACTTTGGCCAGATGGAGATAACAGGAGTAATCATCTCGGGTGGCTGGGAGCACTGCTGGAAACCTTAATTGTGTTGCGGCACCCTGAGCAGCACCTGGAATGATGGGAAATGGGCTCTTGAGGCAGTTTGAGGACGAGTAGAGCCTTCAAAGTTAGGGAGAGAGAGAGACAGAGATTTGAGTTCATGGTTTCCACACGTTCTGGGGCAAAATGTCCTTACCTTTGTGGGTCAAGATACAGAATCTTTCAGGCAAGTTTGATTTAAAATTAAATCCCTTTGCATTTTAGATGTACATTTTTTGGGGGGCGGGGGGGGGGCATTAGTAATCTGCCATAGTCTGATAGATGCGATTTTGTAGTTACTTTAAATGATAATTGTGAAGACTACAGAAATGTAAAAATGCCTATAAATAGCAATGAAAAAGTAATATGAAACTATATATATTGTGTTTGGGTGGAAGAATAATACAAATAAGTAAAAAGAACTACTGAGAAGAAAACTTGTACCTGTTTAATAGACCTTGAACATATTTTAAAGTTACACAGTGCCTGGGTGAATTTCATTTCTGTTACATTTGATATGGTTTGTCTACACAGAGAATCAAGGCTAGTGCCCCTACCTGTAAACAGCTCAGCCAACTTCCAACTTTCAGTCTTAGTGCCTTTTTAGACTCTTAAATTATTGAGCATTCAAGGAGCTTTGGTTATGTAGGGTGGGTATGTCACTATTTATCATATGAGAAATTAAAACTAATAAATATTTACTGAAAAAAGGTAAATTCCTGACATGTTAACACAATACCTTGTTTTTTAGGAAATATAATTATTTTTGAAAACAAAAGAAGCTTAATGAGTGGCATTATTTTACATCTTTAGAAATCCCTGTAATATCTGGCTTAGCAGGAAACAACTGAATTCTTATTTCTGCTTTTGCATTCAGTCTGTTGTGCACACATGTTCTACAAGCCTCTGGAAGACTGCATTGTATAATTGAGAGTGAATGCAAGTAAAAAAAGCAAATAACATCTTAGGTTTATTTTGAAAATACTTTTTGATCTTAAAAGCCCCTGAAAAGAGGAAGATGTTTTTAGTCCCACTTGAGAAGAATGGCTGAACTAGCACAAAGCTCCTCAGATTCGAAGAACTATGTAATAGTCGGTTGAGAGAAACTGTAAAGGAGAGGAATCATTGAAGATCAGGCTTTCATTTTCTGTCTTCAGCCTTGCTTATCCATTGAAACTCAGCTCAGGCCGGCGCCGTGGCTCAATAGGCTAATCCTCCACCTTGCGGCGCCGGCACACCGGGTTCTAGTCCCGGTCAGGGCGCCGGATTCTGTCCCGGTTGCCCCTCTTCCAGGCCAGCTCTCTGCTATGGCCAGGGAGTGCAGTGGAGGATGGCCCAGGTGCTTGGGCCCTGCACCCCATGGGAGACCAGGAAAAGCACCTGGATCCTGGCTCCTGCCATCGGATCAGCGCGGTGCGCCGGCTGCAGCGGCGGCCATTGGAGGGTGAACCAACGGCAAAGGAAGACCTTTCTCTCTGTGTCTCTCTCTCACTGTCCACTCTGCCTGTCAAAAATAAAAAAATAATAAAAAAAAAAAAAAAAAAAAAACTCAGCTCAAATCCTATTACTAGGATGCTGGCCTAGTCTTTTTTGTTTTCTCTAGCCCGCGGTGTCTATGCAGCACAATTTAGGATCTCATATATACTGTTTAGTGGTGGTTAGCTTTCATGTTTGCATATATCTTATGTTCTCAAAATAGTATGTTCCTTGAGGACAGGAATCTGGCTTACATTCTTTTTGATTCTCATGTGTGTGGGTAAGAAATACTTGGTGAATTAAACTGAAATAGAATGTAAACAGGTTTTTTTTTTTAAAGATTTATTTATTTGAAAGACAGAGTTACAGAGAGAGTGGTCTTCCATCTGATGGTTCACTCCCCAGATGGCCGCAATGGCTGGAGCTGAGCTGATCCAAAGCCAGGAGCCAGGAGCTTTTTCCTGGTCTCCCATGTGGATGCAGGGGCCCAAGGACTTGGGCCATCTTCTTCTGCTTTCCCAGGCCATAGCAGAGAGCTGGAACGGAAAAGGAGCAGCTGGGACTAGAACCGGCGCCCATATGGGATGTCGGCACTTCAGGCCAGGGCTTTAATCTGCTGTGCCACAGTGCCGGCCCTGAATATAACCAGTTTCTATTGATGTCGTTGATAAAGCCATGTATTTTCCCCCAACCCTGAATATTCACATTAAAATTATTTATCATTGTCTTTATATATTTGAGTTTTCACCTTATGCCAATTGATGTATTAGATGTTGGAGATATGGTAGTGAACAAAACAGATCTATTCCCCACTTCTTGTCATTGCTGGCTTTTTGACCTTGGGAAGGATATACTCAGACATTCATCGTAATTGTTGCTTATTTAAATAGTGCCCTGATGGAGCAAGTGAAGGGCATTCTGAGAACACTTTGAAACACTATCTAGCCTAGATGGGTGGAGCTAGGAAGATTCTGTTTTGAGGAATGATCTCCTGAGCCAAGTGCTGAAGGATAGCTAGAAATTATCTAGGCAAAAAGGGAGAAGACTTGTGTTCCAGGCAGAGCAAATAGCTTGTTGATGAGGGAGCTTAATAGGTTTCTGGGAAGTCCATAGAGCTGGAAAATTGTGTTTTGTAGTGTTGAGGGAAGGCTTGAGGTGAGACTCGAAAGATACGTAGGGATAGATATCCAAGGGCCACAAACTGTGGAGTTGTTCTGATTTAAGGTACCACTGTTGAGTTTTAAGAAGATAAGTGGTTGGTGAGTTTTGTATTCTAGCTATATCACTTGACTTGTCTGTAAGGAGGCAGATAGGAATGCCTTTGTATGCTACCTACCCATTCATTGTGTTAACCTCATTTTATCATGTGGCTAAATAAGGATTTCTAAGGCTAGGGGTTAACTGGGAGTTAGTAGATTATGAGAATAAACAGATGAGCTAATTATTTGGTTTCAAGGTAGGGGAATTGTGGGGCAGGAAGCTTTTCCTTTTTACTCTTTAAAGATTAAACTTCTTTTCAGCTGTAGAGATGGCCAAATTACATTAATACTACATGACTAGTTTAGGTAATTGCATTAAGCATTTGAGATGAGCCCCAGTGCAGGTTCCCAGAAGAATGCTTACAGCTGTGCAGATTTCACATCTGATGTTAGGATTTGCTTAAAACAAAAACCAAGTCAAAAAGAGAAAAACTCCTTCCACTGCCCCCAACCTCATACACATAATAAAAAGCTCATACATAATGCAAGACTGAAAAGGGACAAATAAACACTTTTGTGAGGCCCATTCAGAAGTATGGATCACTAAAAAGTAGGCCAAAAAACTTTGATGATAGTGAAAAGAAGGCAAAGCACAGGATTTTTAGGGCAGGGAAACCCTTCTGTGTGATACCCTGATGGTAGATTCATGTCGTTATGCATTTGTCCACATCCATCGAATGCACGCCACCTAGAGTGAACGCTGATGTAAACTATGGACGTTGGATGATAATGACGTGTCAGTGTAGGTTCATCAGTTACAACAAATGAACCATTCAGGTGGGGGATGTTTATCATGGGGGAGGCTGTGTGGATGTGTGGGGGCAAGTGGTAAATGGGAAATCTCTGTAACTTCTGCTGTGAACCTAAAACCTGCTCCAAAAATACTTAAGAAAGTAGGACATGTTCTCCCACAGGCTTATGAGATCTGGTACTTCAGTAGTCTCATAAATGTCCCTGAAGTATTTTACAAATACCTACAGATGACACAGGGATTCCTGGTGAAATAATATTGTTGAATATTGATTTGCTTTTTGTGAGTTAGGCAGCTGATAGACAATCCCAAATTCTTTCTAAAGCCATGAATTTAGCTCATAACTTTAATACTGGTGGGAAGGTGTTTTTTAACAAGATTAAAGAGGACATAAAATATTCTGTTAAAATTCAATTATCAGAGGTGGTAATTGAAGGGAGATAATGCTCTTAAACTATTCTTTCTTATATAAATATACTGAAAAATAAGTTTACATCCTTTTTTACCTCTGGGGGAAAATAAAGCAGCAATTTACAAATATACCTTTGAGTAAAAAAAGATATCAATTTAATATTACTTCAATGAATTCACTCTTGCTTGTCTTCAGTTTTCTCCCTTGATAAGCAATGCTGCATTTGTATATACTTATTCTTCCATTTTTGGGGGTAAGTTTTTGGGATTTCTTGGCCAAATCATAAGCACGTTAACTTTTTTTTTTTTTTAGATTTTATTTATTTATTTGAAAGGTAGAGTTATGGACAGAGAGAGGGAGAGACAGAGAGAAAGGTCTTCCATCCACTGGTTCACTCCCCAAATGGCTACAACGCCTGGGGCTGAGTCGACCTGAAGCCAGGAGCTTTTTTCGGGTCTCCCACGTGTGTGCAAGGGTTCAAGCACTTGGGCGATCTTCCACTGCTTTCCCAGGCCATTCATAGAGAGCTGCTTAGGAAGAGGAGCAACTGGGACATGAACCTGTGCCCATATGGGATTGCCAGCACTGGAGGCACAGGCTTAGCCTATAATGTCACAGCGCCATCCCCACATGTTAAATTTTTATTTTAATTGTTAAGCTGCCCTCCAGAAAAATAATGCAAATGGTATAGTTGACAACAGTGCCCCTTTTTCCATATTAAACTTTGTTTAAGTTTAGTTTTGCCATAGTGAATTTTTAATATTGTTTTAATATTGTTGCCAGGTCTATTAATCTTTTCTATAATGGCTTTTGGTCTTTGGGATTGTACTTTGGAAGTCATTTTGCTCTCCAAGATTACAAAGATATTAACCTAAAATTTTTTTACCCCATTAAGATTTTTTTAAATTATTATTTAATATCCTTACAATGATGTTTAAAAAAATTTTTTTTCCTATTTATTAGAGAGGGAGATACAGTGCCATACACAGAGAACACCCTTTGGAGCTGGGCCAAGGCTGGGGCTGGAGCTGGGAACTCAATCGAGGTCTCCTACTTGGGTGGCCTGAACCCAGTTACTTGAGCCTTCTTTGCTGCTTCCCTCCATCTGCATTGGCAGGAAACTGAAGCCAGGAGCTGAGGACCCTCTAAGATTGGATATGGACATCTAGTGTCTAGGTCATGGCTGCTAGACCACACACCCACTCCTAAAACTAGTTTTTGAAAAAAAATCCGCTTAGATCTTTAAGTATTGACTCACTTTATGGCACAAAAATTTGAGGGAATTCTTAAGACTACTTTTTAGGTTGTCTTAGACATGTTGGTAACGGTTTTTGTTTTGCCTTGCTGATGCTTCAGCCAGTTTTCCCTTTTATAGGACTTGAGATGTGCACAAAACCTATCAGGCTTTCTCAACTAACCAGCTACTCTTTGAGTATTCAGATTTTAGGCTTCAGGATAAACTACAGAGATGGGAAAGAGCTTTAGAAATTAGCTAGAATGCCTGAAGTTCTCTCTTAATGTCCTTTGCATTCTGGATCTATATAAGAGTACTTCAGAAAGTTTGTGAGAAAATACAATTAAAAGATAATGAGCATTTTCCACAAAATTTCTGAAGGGCCCTTGTATTATTTGGTTATGTGAACAAACATCTGACAGTGCTGGTAATTTGGAGAAGTTAAGTCATTCCTCTGAGGAAAATAAACTTGAAATTCAGTGATTACTCTTTCTAATTCTGGGCACCATTTTTTCATAGGTGTGGATAAAAAATTTGTGTAGTTTTTCTTTTTTGATATTGTGATAGCAGCTTTGTTCTTTTAATTATACCAAACTTTAAAACATGCTGAAATTCAGTCAACATATTTGTTTTTGTGTTTATAAAGGAAGAGGGGAGTTCTTAACGTGATTATGACCTAAAATATTTGCAGTCAGATTGGGAAAGCTTTGCTGTTTGTGAAAATGAGATGATTAGAACATTCTTCATTAGAAGTTATAAACTGCTTTATTACTAAAACACACATGCCTGCATGTGTGTCAAATAATCGAGAGACTTATTCTGAAACCTACTTTAAACTGGAATGTTTGATTTATTTATTTTTAAAAAGATTTATTTATTTATCTATTTATTTGAAAATTGGAGTTACACAGAGAGAAGGAGAGGCAGAGAGAGAGAGAGAGGGGCCTTCCATCCTTTGGTTCATTCGCCATTTAGCCTCAACGGCTGAGCTGCACCGATCCGAAGCCAGGAGCCAGGAGCTTTTTCCGGGTCTCCCATGCAAGTGCAGTGGCCCAAGGACTTGGACCATCTTCTACTGCTTTCCCAGACCATAGCAGAGAGCTGGATCAGAAGTGGAGCAGCCAGGACTTGAACTGGTTCCCATATGGGATGCCTGCACTACAGGCAGCAGCTTTACTCGCTATGTCACAGTGCTGGCCCCTTAAACTGGAATCTTAAGCTCTCAGGTTTTAGTTTCATAGTGCATAATGTACAACATATATACTTAGTTTCCAAAAATTTTACTGAGATATTATTATAAATTTAAGTCTTAATGTCTATTCACTATATATTCTTTATATTCCAGTTATAAGTCATCAGCAACTAAGTGTAAACAGTTATAGATAATGGTTCATATAGTACCTAGCACACAATGGACATTTGATAAATCAACTGAATTTAAATGGCAACATTTTCTAAATGTGCTACTTAGTAAAATAAAAAGCTTACACTTTAAGTAAGACACTTAAATAGCTCTTAGAAAATGGTATTCTGTTTTCTAGTTGTCAGATCTGTTTAATATTCCAGGCTAATAGCAGAGCTAATTTTGAATATTTTCTCACAGACTTACATGTGAAAGTCAACAGACAGACCCTTGCCACTTGTGTGAAGTGGCTATTTAGCCATGAAATAAACTATTTTTATTGCCATTGCCCTGCAGATATGTTCTTTCTGGCAGTGCTGTCCATATTTGGTGGCTCTGCATGGAGCGCCAGGTGGTGCTGAAAAGCATCGCACAGTGAAGCGTGGATGTTTCTAGGGCTGACATTTGTTATCCCTTACTGCTGAAGGGAAGGGGAAAATCTGTTTTTCCATATGTTTATGCTTTTTTTTTGCCTGCAGTTTTGTCCAGATGGTCTTATGAACATTGTTTACTTTGGGATGCTATCCCAGATGTTTTGAAAACTGATGGATAAATGTGGTACACAGATACATAAATCATTTGGATATTATGGTTCTAAAAGTGTTATTTATTTTGGTAAGATAAAATAAAATTTATTTCTGAGAATATTTTTCCAAATGAATAATGCGTATCTACTTTAAATATTTATAGTTATTTATAGTTTACTTCTTCAGCCATTCTGTTTTTATGCTAAAAAGCTAAAAAATATTATAGCAATATTTGTTAAGAATTTTGAATAAATACTTTTGAGGAGTCATATTTGTTCAGGGCTGCATAGACTCAAATCTGTAAGAATATTGCACCACTGTCTTTCATAATTCTCATTGTACATAAATCACCGAAGAGAATTTGGGTGGTAAAATGACATTGAATTTAGATCAGAAGATTATCCTTGTGACTTTGGACAAATCCCTTGAAATATCAGAGACTGAGTTTTATAAATGTGAGACAATAGTTAACAACTTACCTGAAAAGATGGAATAATGCTTGGATTTAAATATGCTTTTATTTTAAATCCCTTAAAAATCATTATGATGCTATCTGTTGGCAACAGCAATATGAGAGTCTGAATCAGCCTTCTAGGCTCTAGGTAGAATCTTAGATATAAATTAGAGGCTGACATATTAGCAGTTCAGAAACCCAATGAGAAATAAGAGGTAAATCTGAGAAAAAATACGTAGTGCATACAGGAAATAAGGAGAAGAAAAATAGAGGCAGATAAACAAAGGACATGAAGGAGGGTGGCTTATGAATATGTGGATTTTGACACAAACAACCAGGGCTGGGCCAGGGTGAAGCCTGGAGCCTTTTCCATATCTCCCACGAGGGTGGCAGAGGCCATCTTCCATTGCTTTTCCTAGGCCATTAGCAGGGAACTGGATCGGAAGTAGAGCAGCTGTGACTTGAATGGGCACCCATATAGGATGTCAGCATTGCAGGTGGTAGCTTTACCTGCTGTGCCACAACGTCAGCTCCTTACATTGAACTTATAAATCATCTGCAAGTTATTTTGTATTATATTTAAAGTATTATATTTAAAATGTTCCTTATAATATTTAAAATGAATTTAGGTTAATTGTTCTAGCAATAATGAATAACAACAAAGACATCCCTATTTATATCCTTGACCTTTTGGGAACACTTTTTCAGGGAGACAGTGTTTTAACTTTAAATAGTATATTTAAACTATCAAATGATATTTAATTTTGCCTCTTATTTAGTTATGCTTTCTCTAACTTATAGGTGCAGTTTCTAGGCTCATGAAACTTTGTGAAGAAAAATGTGAAACGAGTGAAATAAAGAAGGGAAGAAAAAGCAGCAATGGATCATCTGTAAAAGGAATTACAAATTTAGGAAATACTTGTTTTTTTAATGCAGTCATTCAGGTAAAAGTCATCAGAAAGATTGGCAAAATGTAGCAGATTGTCCTAATTTATATGGCCATTGGCACACCTGTACACTTTCAGACAACTGCTCAGTGTTCCTGTAGAAATTTCTCTGTTTTTATTTTGCTTATTTACAAGAGTGCTTATCATCACATATACCTTCTTTACATACAGTGCTTCAGAAAGGTCATGTGTATAATATTTTACCAGGGATTTATTAGTAACAGTGACATGTACTGAGTATGAATATGTTCAATTTAAAACTTTTTTTGAAGTAGACATTTTTGGTATCCTGGATGAAATTTGAGAGAGTATTTATTTCATAAAATCAGAGGCATACCATAACCAAATTAGAAAACTTTACATTTCTTTTCTTTAGAACTTGTCACAGACTTATATCCTGACTGAACTTATGAATGAGATGAAAGAAAACGGTACAAAATTCAAGATTTTTCCTTCCTCAGACTCTCAGCTGGTAAGTGTAACTGTCTGGATAATAGCTGTTTTCAGATGAGCTGCTGATATTGCCAAAATCTATCCTACCTGTTTCTGAGAACTATCAACTAGAATGGTAGTCAGAGGACTTTAAGAAAAAATAATAATAATCTGGGGCTTGTGACGTGGTGTAGTAGGTTAAGCCTCCTCTGTAACACCAGCATCCCATATGGGCACTGGTTTGTGTCCTGGCTGCTCCTCTTTGGATCTAGCTCTCTGCTAATGGCCTGGGAAGGCAGTGGAAGATGGCCCAGGTGCTTGGCCCTCTGCAACCTCGTGGGAGACTCAGAGGAAACTCCTGACTTTGCATTGGCCCAGCTCTGGCTCTTGTGGCCATTTGGGGAGTGAAGCAGCAGATGGAAGACCTTTCTCTGTCTCGCCCTCTCTCTGTCTGTAGCTTTGCCTCTCAAATAATATAAATAAATAAATTTTAAAAACAATAATAATAATAATTCAAAAGGATTTTTTTAAAGATTTATTTACTTGAAAGAGTTACACACAGAGAGGAGAGGCAGAGAGAGAGAGGTCTTCCATCTGCTGGTTCACTCCACAATTGGCTGCAACGGTTGGAGCTGTGCCGATCCGAAGCCAGGAGCCAGGAGCTTCTTCTAGGACTCCCATGTGGGTGCAGGAGCCCAAACACTTGGGCCATTTTCCACTGCTTTCCCAGGCCATAGCAGAGAGCTGGACCAGAAGTAGAGCAGCCGGGATTCGAACCGGCACCCATATGGGATGCCGGCACTGGAGATGGCAGCTTTACCCACTACGCCATAGGGCCGGCATTTTGTGGGTGCTGGCTTTGTGGTTTGGTGGTTTAAGCCATCAGCTCCAATGCTAGCATCCCATATCAGAGCATTTGTTCAAGTTCTGGCTGCTCTTTTCTGAGCTAGCTCTCTGGTGAAGAGCCTGAGAAGGAAATGGAGAATGGCTCCAGTACATGGGTCTCTGTCACACACATTGGAGACCTTGATCGAGTTCTGGGCTCCTGCCTGGCCCACTCCCAATTATCACAGCCATTTAGGAAATAAACCAATGAATGGAAGATTTCATTCTTCCTGTTTCTTCCTCTCTCTCTGTCACTTTGCCTTTCAAATACACAAATCATTTTTTAAAAACCATTTTGTGAAATGCTCAGATTTTAAATTTCTGAAATCATAACTTTAAGATATGCTTATAGTTCAAACATGCCATGAATCAAACAGTACAAAGATATTGAAGCACTTTGAAAACAAACACACTGAGAAAAACAAAGAGTTTGACTTTTGTTGTGTAAAGTGCTTGGGACTTCTGTTTTGCAGTTACTGGTTATATTTGTTTAAATTTAGCATTTTTTGTTCTTTTAAAGTGGTTTCAATGGTGTGACTATTTCTACAATAAAATATTTATCTTGAAAGTTAGCATAAATACCATGTATTGCTCAATTTAAGTCTTTGTAGGTGTCCTATAGATAGAATAGGTTAAATTTTTTTTAAAGATTTATTTACTTATTTGAAAGGCAGAGTTACAAAGAGGCAGAGGCAGAGAGAGAGAGAGGTCTTCCATCTGCTGGTTCATTCCCCAAATGGCTGCAGTGGTCAGAGCTGTGCCGATCCCAAGCCAGGAGCCAGGAGCTTCTTTCAGATCTCACACACAGGTGTAGGAGCCCAAGGACTTGAGCCATCTTCTACTGCTTTCCCAGGCCATAGCAGTGAGCTGGATCAGAAGCAGAGCAGCCAGGACACGAACTGGAGCCCATATGGGATGCCAGCACTATAAGTGGCAGCTTTACCCGCTATTCTACAGCACTGGTCCCATAATAGGTTGATTTTAATAGTGAGCATGTAAAAGTTTTCTAAAGCTAATCTGATGATGGATTTTTAAACTAGTGAAAAGGAAGGGAAAACAAAAGCAAAAGCAAAAAGCTGCTGCTGTTATTCAGGAGCTAGTTGGCACCAATAGCTAGAATTCTGTTATTTAAATAATCTCATAGAACACCAACTTCAGATGAGATTCACTGAGATTGTGATAAAATGAGACAGAGCAGGGCTGCTTCATAATTTTTTCTAAACATAAAGAAGGTCACTCTGATATTTAGAAAATCCCAAGCACCCTTTCTTGGTCAAAAGGAAAAATGAGTGACTTTTTTTTTTTTAAGAGATTTATTTTATTTGTTGGAAAGAGTTAGAGAAGTAGAGACAGAGAGACAGAGAGAGATCTTTCTTCCATTCCGCTAGTTCATTCCCTAAATGGCCGCAAAGGCCAGAGCTGAGCCGATCCGAAGCCAGGAGCTTCTTCTGGGTCTTCTTTGGGTGCAGGGGCCCAAGCACTTGGGCCATCTTCTACTGCTTTCCCAGGCCACAGCAGAGAACTGGATCAGAAGAAGAGCAGCTTGGACTGGAACCGGCACCCATATGGGATGCTGGCGCTTCAGGCCAGGGCTTTAACCCACTGCGCCACAGCACCAACCCCTGAGTGACTTCTTTACCAATTATAGTTTGATCCTTGATCTAGTCTCCTCCTTGCTATAGATGTGATTTATTGAGATGGCCAATCATAACATTACCTCCAAGTTGTGGTGGCATCTAACCTAGAGTTAATCTCCATTCCGTAGACTCTCCCACTCCAAATTACCCAAACCAAGCCCAAGTCCTTTGTGGGTTCTTTATAATACCCTCGTACTGAAATACTCCCTGGCCACCATGGCATATGTCCTCTCCCTCATAACGATAGTAATATACCCATGTTACTTAATCACAGATGTGTTCCTGATGGACATTAACCGGAGGGCATCAGTCAGTGTTAGAAGTCAGGCATATTAGTAATCAGTGCAAAATATTATTTTTGAAATCCATGAATAAGAGCTCAAAAAGTTAATAGAAAATACATATTGTGAAAAATAGGCATGGATTTCAGTTTTTTTTTTTTTTTTTTTTTTTTTTTTTTTGACAGGCAGAGTGGACAGTGAGAGAGAGAGACAGAGAGAAAGGTCTTCCTTTTGCCGTTAGTTCACCCTCCAATGGCCACCGCGGCCGGCGCACCGTGCTGATCCGATGGCAGGAGCCAGGTACTTATCCTGGTCTCCCATGTGGGTGCAGGGCCCAAGGACTTGGGCCATCCTCCACTGCACTCCTTGGCCACAGCAGAGAGCTGGCCTGGAAGAGGGGCAACTGGGACAGAATCTGGCGCCCCAACTGGGACTAGAACTCGGTGTGCCGGCGCCGCAAGGCGGAGGATTAGCCTAGTGAGCCACGGGCCAGCCTGGATTTCAGATTTCTTTTTGCACCAAAGTAAACATATTTTTGATTCCATCCTTCAGTGAACTTCTGGAAGTACCCTTGTATTTTAGAAAACAAAACTTGGAGAGGAAAGCTGGGTGTTTGGCACACCAGATGAGATACTGCTTGGGATGCCAGTATTCCACACTAGAGTGCCTAGTTCTAGCCCAGCTCTTCTTCCAATTCCAGCTTCCTGCTAATGCATACCCTGGGCAGCAGTTGGTGGTGGCTCACATACCTGGCTCCCTGCCAACCATGTGGAAGATTCACACTGAGTTTTAGAATCCTGGCTTCAGCCTGGCCCAGCCCTGGCTATTGTTTTTGAAAAATGAACCAGTAGGTGAAAGATCTCTGTCTATCTCTCTCTGTCTGCCTTTCAAATAAAAATAAATAAGTGAATGTATATAGTTGACAATTCAACATTAAAATTTTTTTAAAAAAAACTTGGGAAGGAAATTCTAAAATAAAATGTTAATCTTTCATACAATATTAACTGCTTTTTGTCAAGGTTTGTCTCCTTTTTAAAAGAGGGGTGTGTTATATTGATTTTGCCACAATAATTCTTAGTTTTATTAGAAAAATATTTGGGTCCTGGAAATATGTGGAATTTTGCTAATAAATAAATTTGTGATTATTTGTGAAGATGTACAAATAGCAACATTAGTAATTTTACTTGTAGGAGAGGCCTTTGAAGGGATAATCACATGCAGTGAAAAATTGGTGATTTCATTCAAGCTAATGGTTTTATTAAGTAAAGGGTAGAGGGCATGAAAATCCCTGTACTTCTTAAGGCAAGGCATTTAATCCTGTTTTCTCTTTTCCTATATTTATTTTGTATATGAAGGAATAAAATTTCTTTATATTCTTGAGTTTATTTAGTGTATATTGTGCAGCTCTTTAGATATTATTTAATAATATTTTAAAATTGCTGACCTGGAATTAATCATGTTTTTAAAGGACCCATTGGTGGTGGAACTTCCAAGCCCTGGCCCACTGACCTCAGCCTTGTTCCTGTTTCTGCACAGCATGAGGGAGACTGAAAAAGGACCACTTTCTCCAAAAGTTCTTTTCAATCAGCTTTGTCAGAAGTGGGTACAGTTAGATTTTTAATGTAAATAATGATGCGATCCTAAATACTGATGTATTCATCATGTAAGGTTTACCCTAACTTTGCTATTACTGCCTGGACTGTGAAGAGAAAGAACTAGTCACTGTTGGGATGCCAGCACTGCAGGCAGTGGCTTTACCTGCTGCGCCACAGCACCAGCCCCAATTTGTATCTATTTTCTAACATCATTCTGTTCCATTGATTGTTGTGTCTGTCTTTACCTCAAATACTACACTGCCCTGATTACTGTAGCTTCATAATAAGTCTTGCAATCGGGATATTTGAGTCCTTGAATTTTGCTGTTTCTCAAACTTTCTAGATCCTTTGCTTTATTATATGAATTTTAGGACCAGGTGGTCAATTGGGTTTGTATCAAATGTATAAATTTGGGGAGAGCTGACTGATATCTTAACAATAGCAAATCTTCCAATGACTGTTTCTTTTCAGTTATTTAGGCCTTTGTTTTTTCTCATCAACATTTGCAGTTTTCAGCATGTAAAGTCTGCATATATTTTGTTTGATTTACCTTAAGAATATCATGTTTTTATGTTATTTATTATAAATGACACTTAAATTTTTTTTCCATTTCCAGTTCATTGCTAATACATAGAAATATATTTGGTTTTTATATATTGACCTTGTTTCTTGTTACCTTGTCCAATTCACTTGCTATTCCTTCAGGTTTTCTGTAGATTCTTGAGAATTTTCTTTCAGAAAATAATGTCATTGTCTAATGAAGATCAATTTCTTAATTTTCAAGCTATATCTTTTCATATCTCTTTTTTTAGAGTTTTTTTTTTTTTTAACATTTGACAGGTAGAGTTATAGACAGTGAGAGAGAGAGAGAGAAAGGTCTTCCTTCCGTTGCTTCACTCCCCAAATGGCTGTTACAGCCAGCGCTGCGCTGATCTGAAGGCAGGAGCCAAGTGCTTCTTCCTGGTCTCCCATGCGGATGCAGGCACCCAAGCACTTGGGCCATCGTCCACTGCCTTCCTGGGCCACAGCAGAGAGCTGGACTGGAAGAGGAGCAACCAAGACTAGAACCTGGCGCCCATATGGGATGCTGGCGCCACAGGTGGAGGATTAGCCAAGTAAGCCACAGTGCTGGTCCCTTTTTCATCTCTTATCACTGGAACCTCAGTGTAATGTTAGAATATTGAAGGGGGCATCCTTGCCTTGTTCCTGATATTGGGGAGAACATTCACTCTTTCAAATTTAAGTAAGATAATAATAACTATAGGCTTTTTCATAGAAGTCTTGTATCAAGTTGAGGAAATTCTCATTTATTCCCTAGTTTTCCTGGAAGTCTTATTAAGGATGACTATTAAATTTTTTCAAATGCTTTTTCTTTTATTTAAAAAAAAAATATTTTAATTTTAGGGGCTGGCGCTGTGGCGCAGCGGGTTAACGCCCTGGTCTGAAGCGCCGGCATCCCATATGGGCGCTGGTTCAAGACCCAGCTATTCCACTTCAGATCCAGCTTTCTGCTGTGGCCTGGGAAAGCGGTGGAAGATGGCCCAAGCCCTTGGGCCCCTCCCAAATGGGAGACCTGGAGGAAGCTCCTGGCTCCTAGCTTCGGATCGGTGCAGCTCCAGCCGTTGCGGCCAATTGAGGAGTGAACTATTGGATGGAAGACCTCTCTCTCTCTCTCTCTCTCTCTCTCTCTCTGCCTCTCCTCTCTGTGTAACTCTTTCAAATAAATAAATAAATCTTAAATTTTTTTATTTTAATTTTTTTATTTGAAAGGCAGAGTTACAGAGAGAGACAGGAAGAGACAGAGATAGAAAGAGAGATCTGGCCGGCGCCGTGGCTCAATAGGCTAATCCTCCACCTTGCGGCGCCGGCACACCGGGTTCTAGTCCCGGTCGGGGCGCCGGATTCTGTCCCGGTTGCCCCTCTTCCAGGCCAGCTCTCTGCTATGGCCAGGGAGTGCAGTGGAGGATGGCCCAGGTGCTTGGGCCCTGCACCCCATGGGAGACCAGGAAAAAGCACCTGGATCCTGGCTCCTGCTATCGGATCAGCGCGGTGCGCCGGCTGCAGCGGCGGCCATTGGAGGGTGAACCAACGGCAAAAGGAAGACCTTTCTCTCTCTGTCTCTCTCTCTCACTGTCCACTCTGCCTGTCAAAACATAAAAAAAAAAAAAAAGAAAGAAAAAAAAAAAAAAAAAAGAAAGAGAGCTCCCCAAATGGCCACAATGGCCAGAGCTGGGCCAGTCCAAATCTAGGAGCCAGGAGCTTCTTCCATGTCTACCACATGGGTTCAGGGGCCCAAGCACTTGGGTCATCCTCTGCTGCTTTCCCAGGCCCATTAGCAGGGAGCTGGATTGGAAGCGGAGCAATTGGGACTCGAACCATTGCTCATATGGGATGCCTGCACCACAGGTGGCAGCTTTACCTGCTATGCCACAATGCCTGCCCTCTTTTTCCTTTCTTTTCTTTTTTTTTTTAATATTTATTTATTTGTTTGAAAGGCGGAGTTAGAGACCAAAAAACAGAGTTCTTCCACCTGCTGGTTCACTCCCCAAATGGCCACAATAAAGCGAGGAGCCAGGAGCTTTATCCAGGTCTCCTATGTGGGGGGCAGGGGCCCACATACTTGGGCCATCTTCACTGTTTTTAGGCCATTAGCAGGGAACTGTATTGGGAGTGGTAAAGCCAGGACACTAACTGGTGCACCATAGGTAGTGGGTTAACCCACTGTGCCATAACACCAGCCTCTCATATGCTTTTTCTGCATCTGTTGAAATACCCATGTGGCTTTTTGTTTGTATGTTGGACTAGTAAATTGTATTGATGAATGTTCTGAAAAACTTCACTGAGTTACACCTTTAAACTTTTTAAAAATTTTTCATATTTAGTTGAAAGAGATGGAGATAGAAGGAGAAAAAAATTCCCCTCTGCTGGTTCACTCTCCAAAATATTCACAAAACCCGAGTCTGTGCTGGGCCAAAGCCAGGAGCCTGAACTCAGTCCCCGTCTCTCATGTGGGTGGCAGGGACTCAAGTGCTTGAGTCATCATCTGCTGCCTCCCAGGGTATGTTTTGGCAGGAAGTTGGATTGGATTCAGAGTAGCTGGGATTTGAAACAGACACATTGGTATGGGAGGTAGGCATCCCAGTTATTGACTTAACTTCATCTGCTGTGCAAAATGCCTATTGCTGAGTCATACATGACATACAATAAACTACACATTTTTGAAGTATTATATGGTTAAGTTTTGACATACGTATGTATTTGTGACATATGTGTATACATTGTCACAGTCAGGACGATAATGGTATCTCTCACTCTCAGAAGTTTCCTCAGGCCCTTTAGTAGTCCCTTTCTCTGAGCACCTTACCATTTACCTGTTACTTGTTGCTATAGACTATTGTGTATTTTTTTTAGAATACCTTATAAATGGCTACAGACACTAAGTACTCTTTGTTACCTGGCTTCTTTTACTTGGCATAGTTATTTTGTGATTTGTCCATGTTTTGTGTATATATTGATTGATTTTTGGAAGTTGAACTGGTCTCTTGATATTTCTGCTTATCAGACACTTGAACCACTTGTGATAAGTTTACTTGGAAGCAAATTCTTCAGCTTTCTTGTCTTTTTTTTTTTTTTTCTTTTCTTTAAATACCTTTTTATTTTAAAGAGTGTGAATGGAGCCTGGTGCTGTGGCATCAGGGGCTAAGACTTACTCCGCCTGCTGTGCCAGAATCCCATATGGTTGCCAGTTTGAGTCCTGGGTGCTCATCTTCCAGTCCAGCTCTCTGCTTATGGCCTGGGAAAACAATGGAAGATGGTCTAAGTCCTTGGGCCCCTGCACCTGTGTGGGAAACCCAGAAGAAGCTCCTGGTTCCTGGCTTTGGCTCAGCTTCAGCTGTTATAGCCATTTGGGGAGTGAACCTGTGGTTGGAAGACCTCTCTCTCTGTGTGTGCGTGTCTCTCTCTCTGTAACTCTGTCTCTTGAATAAATAAATCTTTAAAAAAAAAAGCCTTTTAAGATTTCAAGGAGTTATAAAAATAGTACAAAGTTCCTGTGTGCTCTTCTGCCAGCTTCCCTCAACAATAACATCTTATATAACAACAATGCCTTGTCAAAACCAGAAAAGTCAAATGCCTTGTCAAAAACAGTATTAACCACTTTGATACAGATCTTAGTTGTATTTCACTGGTTGTATTTCATGCCCTTTCACTTCCTGTAGTCTTCTATGTTATTAGTGTGTGTGATGTGGCGAGCTTTTTGCAGAGGGAGGTTTGTCCATGAGGAATTGCAATCAACTAGATAAAATTTATGCTAACAAAGACATATAAACCAACTCAGAGTCATAAAAATCCTAGTTTTTGATCATCTGTGGTGTGGTATACTTTAAAGAGTGCCACCAAAATTTCAAGGGAGACTAAAATAGAGTACTCTATACTGTAGTATTGTGGGTGTTGCCTCAATAATATCTTCTCATTTACTAATTCACCCATCATCTGTGTTTAGTTTAGAATGTACACACTTAAGAGACCACAACTATGTTTCTTAAGTGGGTGGCAGGGACCCAAGTATTTGAGCCTTCATCTGCTATATCCAAAGGTGCACATTCGCAGGAAGCTGTATCAGAAGCAGAGTACTAAAACCAGGTACTCCTATATGGGATGCAAGCATTCCAAGAGAAGTCTTACTGCTATGCCAAATGCCTGCCCCAGTCTGTGGTGTTTTTTGTTTGTTTGTTTTAAGATTGATTGATTTATTTATTTATTTATTTATTTGAAAGAGCTGCAGAGAGAGAAGGGAGAGAGATCGATCTTCTGTCTGCAACAACTGGGGCTGGGCCAATCCGAAGCCAGAAGCCCCTTTTTGGTCTCCACATGGGTTGCAGCAGCCTAAACACTTGGGCCATCTGATGCTTTTCTCAGGCCGTTAGCAGAGAGCTTGATCAGAAGTGGAGCAGCCAGGACATGAACCAGCACTCATATGGGATGCCAGCATCCATAGGTGGCAGCTTTACCCACTACACCACAATGCGAGCCACCCCAGTGTGTGTTTTAATATAAAGACTCAGGCTTTTCTTTTGATTAAAATAAGAATATAATCAATCACAGTAACTGAGGTTTGAATACTGTTCTTTGGCTAGCTCTATGACCTTGCAAGTTATTTAAATAGTCCCTCTCAGTGCTTATGGGTAAGCTTTAGAAAAGTATATCCAAACAAGGTTGCATATAAAGCTCCTAGTATCATGCCTGACATGTATGTAGTAGTTCCTTGATAAATGACAGCGGATCATCCTTAGTGGACACTTAAGATCTCATTCTAATTGAACTAGTAATCCCATTTTCTTTCTACTTAGTTGAGAAAATAGTAAACTGAATGTTTGACTGTGTTACTTCACTGTAGTTTTAAATAAGGATAACATTATTGATAAATCATGGAATGATTTTTTTCTTTCCTCTTTTGTTTTTAACTCATAGGGCACCTCGATTTAAAGATTTCCAACAACAGGACAGTCAGGAGCTTCTCCATTACCTGCTGGATGTAGTGAGGACAGAAGAAACGAAGGTTAGATCCCTTTATATTTATCATGTATCCTCTTTGAGAAGACAATACAAACTGGAAGTATTCATTTCTACTATAGCTTAAAAAGTTATGTATTTGAGACACAGTGAAGCAAGGGTCCCATCTACAGGTTCAGTTCCCATATGTCTGCGATAGACAGGACTGGTCTAAGCCAAAGCCAGGAGCCAGGAACTCCCATCTGGGTCTCCCATTTGGGTAGCAGGAACCCAATTACTTGAGCCCAAGGTCTGCACTGGTGGGAAACAAGTCAGGAGCCGTGGCCAGAAATTGAACTCAGGTACTCTAGTTTGGGATGTGGGCATCTTAACTACTAGAATCACCCCTCCCCCCTGGTTTCCCCTGTGATTTTAAAGTGTGGTTAAGACATTATTTTTTAAAGTAAATATTCTATGTATAATTCCTTTTTTCCTCTTTTTGCAAGATTTCCTTTTAACCTGTTATAGCCATGTTGCCCTTTATTAGTTAATGTCCTTTGACTATAAAGAAAATAAATTCGAACTGTTTAAAAAAAGAAAAGAGAGTCTTAAAAGTTCAGGTATCCCGAGATATAGTGATGACTTGTCAGGAATCCAGGAAGCATTCTCCATGTTCCCTGGCTGTAGATCATCCTCATTTATTTCTCTGTAGATTGAGTAGTTTCTCTGCTTGCTTGTCTGAATTGTAGCACAAGACACCCTCCTGATAATTAGGTGGTGGTGTTCTTCCACTTCCAGAAGGTCAACAAGCAAAATGCCTTGAGCATCACTAAAAAGTCTTGCCATGACCTTTACTCTTGACTGATCAATTTTTGCTGGGCCTAGACCATTTCTACCATTTGGTGGCCATTGCTTTTATGCTTTGACTACCATACTGATAAAGCTTTTTCATCTCCTGTTATAATTCTTGGCAGTATCTTGATCCCACTTGTTAAAATGTCACTAAAAGCTCTGTTCTTGTCTGCAGCACTTCTGGGTTTAACAATTTTGGCACTCAAAGAAAAGAAAGATTGCTCCACTTTAATTTTTCGATCACAATTATGTAAGCTGAATCAGCTGATATGCTTATGGTGCTGGTTATTGTTTCTGCTGTTAATTATCAGTCCTCTTCTGTTGGAGCATGAACAAGATTAGTATTTTCCTTGACAATTGATATGTATGATCCACTACTGTGTACTTCATCTTCAGTATTGTCTCATTACTTCCTTTTTTAATTTTTAATTTTTATTTATTATATTTGAAAGACAGACTTACGGAGAGAGGTAGAGACAGAGAGAGGTCGTCCATCCAGTGGTTCACTCCCTAAATGGCCACAATGGCCTTAGCTGTGCTGATCCAAAGCCAGGAGCCAGGAGCTTCTTCTCTCTCTCGGTCTCTAACACTCTGTCTTTCAAATAAATAAAATAAATCTTTAAAAAAGGAAATTATTTTGATAGAAAAATAGGTTTGAAATCCATGTGTGGTTTTTTTCATAATTTTCATTTTCCATGAGCTTTTTGAAGACTCCTATATAAAAACTAAATTGTGTGTCCCAGTTTTAAATTCCTGTAGAGAAAAACTTTATTATCCCATGTTGGACTTGTTGCACTTTGGGATCAATCCCTTGTGTCCAGGAGAGTGAAGTTCCAGCCTTACAGATCAGAAACCTTTTCTCAGAAAGAAAAGAATAAATCATGGACTGCATATATTTCTCCAAATGATGTTCATTGGGATTCTAACCATCTTAATTGAATGGCTGTTATTAACTTTAACATTAAATTAGTTAAATTTAATTTCATTGGCGGGAGGGTCCTATGCAAGTAGCTTAATATTTATCAGAGAAAATGGAAGATATCAAACATGTTAAATAAATAGCACACATCTCCACTTCCCTCCTTTGTCACTCATAGCAGACATTGCTAACATTCTCAACAGTAGATTCAACTCAGCATTATTTTCTGAGCCTAGCATGGTGGACCACGCCTGTCCATCCTAATTGGTGTAATAGGTGAATACTTCTTTTCCATGCAAGAAAATAACAATTTTTCATCATATGTAAAGCAGGAAAGTATAAATGAAGTGCTCTTATGCTTGTGATAAGTGTTTTTAAGCAAGATCAACCCTGCCCCCAAAACCCTTTTTAAAAAAGTAAATACTGGGGCCGGCGCTTTCGCACAGCGGGTAAAGCCGCCACCTGCAGTGCCGGCATCCCATATGGGCACCGGTTCAAGACCCTGCTGTTCCACTTCCAATCCAGCTCTTTGCTGGCCTGGGAAAGCAGTAGAGGATGGCCCAGGTCCTTGGGCCCCTGCTCCCACGTGGGAGACCCAGAGGATGCTCCTCTCTCTCTGCCTCTCCTTCTCTCTCTGTGTAACTCTGACTTTCAAATAAATAAATCTTTTTTTTTTTTGACAGGCAGAGTTAGACAGTGAGAGAGAGAGACAAAGAGAAAGGTCCTTCTTTTTCTGTTGGTTCTTCCCCCAAATGGCCACCACGGCCAGCGCGCTGAAGCCAGTGCGCTGCACCGATCCAAAGCCAGAAGCCAGGTGCCTCCTTCTGGTCCCCCGTGGGGGTGCAGGGCCCAAGCACTTGGGCCATCCTCTACTGCCTTCCTGGGCCACAGCAGAGAGCTGGACTGGAAAAGCAGCAACCGGGACAGAATCCGGCGCCCCAAGTGGGACTAGAACCCGGGGTGCTGGTGCCACAGGCGGAGGATTAGCCTAGTGAGCTGCAGCGCTGGCCAAATAAATAAATCTTAAAAAAAAAAAAATTTCATTGGATTGATTAGGTGTCAATATTACATATTTATTTAAAAATAAATAAATACTGCAGTGTTCCAGCTCAAAGTAGTACCTTTTTACTTCTTTTTATTTTGGACAGGCAGAGTTAGACAGTGAGAGAGAGAGAGAAAGGTCTTCCTTTTTCCATTGGTTCACCCCCCAGATGACTGCTATGGCCGGCGCGCTGCGCAGATTTGAAGCCAGGAGCCATGTGCTTCCTCCTGGTCTCCCATGTGGGTGCAGGGCCCAAGCACTATGGGCCATCCTCCACTGCCTTCTTGGGCCACAGCAGAGAGCTGGACTGGAAGAGGAGCAACCAGGACAGAATCCGGCGCTCCAACCAGGACTAGAACCTGGGGCGCTGGCCTCTTTTTACTTCTAATGCTAGTTTTCAATGAAGAGAGATTTAGGGTTCTAATATTTTCTTATTTTTATTTTTAAAGATTTTTATTTGTTTATTTGAGAGGCAGAGTTACAAAGAGAGGGAGAGACAGAGAGGTCTTCCTTCTGCTAGTTTATTTCCCAAATAGCCACAACAGCCAGAGCTGAGCTGGGAAGCCAGGAGCCAGGAGCTTCTTCTGGGTCTCCCCATGTGGGTGCAGGGACCCAAGGACTCAGGCCATCCTTCCACTGCTTTCCCAGGCCATTAACAGGGAGCCAGATCAGAAGAGGAGCAGCTGGGACATGAACTGGCGCCCTTATGGGATGCTGGCACCACAGGTGGAGGCTTAGCCTATTATGCCACAGTGTTGGTCTCTGCTTTTATATTTTGATTATGAACCATGCTGCCTTCTATATAGATCTGTGTCATTCTCTGTCACTTCCCTTACATTGTGGTCTCCTTGAGGAATGGTGTTGTACCATGTGCAGCCCATGTGCTGTGTTCTTACTAGGGTTTTCTGAGTGTCTGTGGAATGACAACTTCATTTGAGAATTTGAATTGGGAAGAAAACCAGAATAGTCTCGTAAGTAAATTATACTAGCTGGTTTCTTGAGGATTTGTAGTGGTGTTGATTATGTTGTGAGTTGAAAAAAGTGAGAAGTGACAGTATAATACTGTGTTATGTTTTACTTGTATTTTTATTTTTTTAAGATTTATTTGTTTATTTGAAAGGCAGAGTCACAGAGAAGCAGAGGCAGAGAGAGGGAGAGAGAGAGAGAAGCCTTCCATCTGCTGGTTCAGTCCCCAACTGGCTGCAACCGCAGGAGCTGGGCTAATCCAAAGCCAGGAGCTTCTTCTGGGTTTCCCATGCGGGTGCTGGGGCCCAAGAACTAGGACCATCCTCTACTGCTTTCCTAGGCTGTAACAGAGAGCTGGATCGGAAGTGGAGCTGCCAGAACTTGAACTGGCATCCATATGGGATGCCAGCACTGCAGGCAGCAGCCTTACCCATTAGGCCACAGCGCTGGCCCCTGTATTTTGTTTAAAAAAATCGATTAAAGAGATTTATTATTAGTTACATTTTAGGAACGTTAGCATAGTTCCCATGAACTCATATTTGATCACATTTTCTTAAATCCAGAACTAAGTACTTAGAATAGAGTTTAAAATTCAGGTCCTTCTGACTCCAAAATGAACAGTCTTTCTTATATACAATACTATTTTTTTTGCAGTGACCATGACAGCATTTTAATAAGATAACATACTCATTTAACACAGCCTTTTGAGGTTTAGTTTTAGTGCTTAGTCATCCACAATCAGTATAAATAATGTTTTTTTAAATTTTAATTAGTTCACCATTGGAGAAGTATTACATCTGATCCATTAACTGACATATTGGTATGCTTGTTGGGAGAGTTGATCCATCAACTGGATGAGATTGCTCTTTGTACTGAGGATAGTAAATGCAATATGATGCCCCAGGGCATACAGATGATGTAAGAGTTAGTTAAAAAGAAATTAAGGTTGATCATTCTCAGTTGCTGCAATAGTTTTTCTCCCTGCGATTACAGGAATTTGTTTACTACATAATGGTCATGTATGATTGTTGTTTTTAATTACATTTACGTCTTTGCAGTGGGTTTCTCTGTTGATAGAGCAATAAAAATCTATCCCCATCCTTTTTTCTTTTCTCTTTTTCTATTTTGCTTCCATAATTTGACAATAATCTTTGTTACAGTTAAATTACCTCTTGGTCTTAATGGTGCATTGGGATGCACAGTATCTTAAAAACTTACTCAGTACAGCAGGACACGTTGGTTTTGAAAGCTCTTATATTCCTCGGTTTGAGGGTTTTACTGGGTGTGGCAAAATTAAAATGTCGAGTCTGTGGGTCTATTCAGCCTCCTGGGCGAGGAGAGCCGTGGCAGGCAGTTACAGTGCATGCCCAGGCAGGAGCTGCATTGTCTGGCCTGGGAACGCCACAGCTGCTGATCGTGCTGTCGCTGTCGTGTGTCACTGCCATGTGTTTTTTGATTGAAGAAAGGCTACTGTGTTATGTCTGCCACCAGGATCTTTTAGTAATGATTAAAAATTACTGACCTCTTTTCATATGGTTTCATTAACATCTTTTCTTATGACTGTAAAGTTGAAGAGTATATTCTTGCTGAACACAGCACTAAATGGATCATTGACCAGAAACTACAAATTTTTTATTTACAAAATAAATTTGTGAGACTCAGTTCTTTTCCAGGCAGTCTTTTCAACTTATTTGAGGTTCTTTGCTTTTTTTCCTTTTAATTTGAGCTGTCACTAAATTACTCATATTACACTTTTATTATCCTAAAGATATAC
This sequence comes from Oryctolagus cuniculus, assembly GCF_964237555.1. Lineage (NCBI taxonomy): Eukaryota > Metazoa > Chordata > Mammalia > Lagomorpha > Leporidae > Oryctolagus > Oryctolagus cuniculus. The sequence goes on from NC_091436.1 coordinate 72,251,929, forward strand.
CACTTTAATACAATGTTGGTTAAGGTCATTTTAAACTGAGCAAAATATCATCTAACTTGAACTGTGCATATTTGCATTCTTGTTTTTGAAAGGTGTTTAAAGTGGAGACTTGAAGTAGCCGTAGTTGAGACTTAGTTCTGCTAACTGATTAATGTGCTGCAGTTAGCAGCTCCCTAACCAAACTCTGTATCATTTTTTTTTTAAACCTAAATGGTTGGAAGCCCAGCTCCCGAGAATGAAATTATATATACATCTAAACCCATTTATTTTATTCAACTTGGTGAATTACCTAGTAACTCTTAAACAGTTTAGAGCAGAAAATATAAGTTCCTGGGGAGGATACAATAAAGCAAATTAAATATTTAAAAGTTAATAATTTAAATAATTTCCTTGTTTTTACTATTTTTATGAATGTGATATCACAGCTATTTAGTTCTTTTTAAAAAGAGGATCATGCTACATTTCAGAATATAACAAAGCTCATCAAATCATTGATAGTTAAGTCTGAGTTAGTAAAATGTTCAAGTTTTATAATAAATTTATAGACTTCAAGGTTGAGGTATAGATTTTTTTTAGTTGTTTGAAAGGCTATTTATAGTTATGTTAACTATTTACAGGTGCACACTGGTATTTTTTTGTAACTTCTTATTTAGATGTGTTAAATATTTCTCCTGTATGGAAATCATACCACTTTAGTTTGCTTATTTTAATTTAATGACTTGTTTTTTCAAAATGTGAAAGTGAACTGTAGACAATTTCTGAATTATATCACTTCAAATTTGTTGATTCTGAATTAGGGATTATTTCAGTATTTCATAGCTCTGGGAAAGTTTTTGTGTTTGTTTGAACAGCAGAAAGAGAGAATTATCTGCTGGCTCACTCCCCAAATGCCTGAGATGGCAAGAGCTGAGCCCAGGACCAGGACTGCTTCTTGGGGTCTGCATTAGCAGGAAGCTGGAGTCAGGAGTTGGAGCTGAGTATCAAACCCAGGTCCTCTGGTGTGGGATACAGGCATCTTACCCACTAGACTAAACGTCTGCCCCTGGGGGACATTTTATTGTTTTGATTTCTTTACCATATATTTCAGGACAATATATATTTTTTAGTGTTTTGAATCTTACATTAACTTTCAAAATATATTTGAAGAGAACAGTGACCAGCTATACAAAATATAATATACTAGTCATAATCCAGTAAATAACATATGAAACTCAGTTTCACAATTTCTGGGGGTGTGTGTGAAAACTTATTTTGAAACATAGTCATATACCATACATAGAAGCATGTTTATAAATATGTAGTTTAAAGAATAACAAGAATAATTTTCCACTGCCATTTCTCTTCATCACCATTTCATGAGTTAAAAAGAGTATCATTAGTGCTTTTTATTTTATTTTTTAAAATAACTTAGCTGTTGTCTATTAATTTATTTGCTTATTTGGAAAATTTGCTATTTATGTGAAAGGTAGAGTTACAGAAGAGAGGGAGAGATAGAGATAGAGATGGAGATGGAGATAGAGAGAGAGAGGGAGTGACAGAGAAAGAGAGAGTGGGAGCACTTGCTTCTGCTGGTTCACTCCCCAAATGACTGTAGCAGGGCTGGGCCAGACCAAAGCCAGGAGCCTAGAACTCTATCTGGGTATTCCATGTGGATACAGGATTCCAAGCACTTGGGCCATCTTCTGCTGTTTTCTTAGGCACATTAAGAGGGAGCTATTTTAGTAGTGGAGCAGCTGGGACTTGAACTGGTGCCCATATAGCAATGCCAGCATTGCAGGCGACATATACTACAGGGATACCTTTCAGTGCTTTGTTTTTTACTTATGGCATTCTGTCCATAGCAAAAGATAGTATACTTCTTTTTTTTTTTTTTTCCACTTAACAGATAGTGCCACTCCCATATTGATGGATAATTGTGATTTTTCATATAAATAATGCTATGATGAATAGTGTTGTATATGTATTTATGTTTCTGTAAAGGAGATTGCTAGAACAACCAATATATACATTGATAATTTCGATTTATCAAATTGCCCTCCATAGGTAGGGGTTACACAATTTTCGCTTTTTAAAAAAATATTTATTGTTTGAAAGGTGGAGTGACAGAGGAGGACACACACACACACAGATCTTCTATCTGCTGGTTCATTCCCTAAGTGGGCCAGGCCAAAGACCAGCCTGAAACTCCATTGGGGTCTCCTAAACTCCATTTGAGTGGCAAGGTGGGCCATCTTCCACTGCTTTCCCAGGCGCATTAGCAGGGAGCTGAATGAGAAGTAGAACAGCCGAGACTCTAGTCAGTGCTAATATGGGATTCAGGCATTGACAATGGAAGCTTAAACCACTATGCCACAATGCCTCTATCCACAGATGGGCCAGACCAAAACCAGGAGCCAGGAACTCAGTCAGATTTTTCACATGGGTGATAGGGGCAAAGCACTGCCCCATCCTCTCTGCTTTCCCAGACACATTAGCAGGGAGATGGATCAGAAGTGAAGTACCTGGAACTCAAACTGGTACTCTGATATGGTATGCTGGTGTTGTGGCCTAACCTGTGGTGGTTGGCATCCCATTTGGGCACCAGTTTGATTCCCAGCACTCCAAACCAGCTCTCTGATAATGTGCCTGGGAAAGCAGCAGAAGATGGCCCAAGTGCTTGGACTCCTGCACCTACGTGGAATACCCAGGTGGAGTTCTGGCTCCTGGCTTCTGTCTGGCCCAGGCTAGGCTGTTGAGGCCATCTGGGGAGTGAGCCAGCAAATGGAAGGTTGGTTCTCTCTCTTTCTCTCTTTCTCTCTCTTTTTTTCTCTCTCTTTCTTTTTTTCTCTCTCTTTCTTTCTCTCTCTTTCTTTCTCTCTCTCTCCCTCCCTCCCTCCCTTCCTTCCTTTCTTCCTTCCTATCTATCTCTTTCTCTTTCCCTCTCTCTCCCTCCTTCCCTCCCTCTCTCCCTGTCTACTTCTCTCCCTCTGTCTCAGTAACTCTTATAAATCTTTAAAAAAATCAGAGTTCGAGTTTAATAGCTTCTTCTATATTATGAAGATTTCCTCATAGACAAGAAATTTCCTATTGTCAGTTTGTCACCTTTTCTTTCCTGATTAAAGAGAGCCATTGTAAGAGAAGGAGGGGGGAAAGTACGAGGGAGAAGGAATAAGCTTAGCTTAAGCCAGTAAGCAAAATGAAACTAGGCTGCTTGCTTTTTGTACTATAAAAATACTTTAAACCCAAGAGAGAGCAGAAACAGGAATTTTGACTCTTGCTTGGGGGAATTTGGCACTAGAGTATTATTCATTCATGACATTTTAGAACTGGAATGACATTTTAAAATTCAGACATTTTATTCTCAGATAAGAGAATGCAACACAAATTGTATCCTGCTGTTTCTGAAAGTCATTTTTTAAAGAAGATATGGCCTGCAATAACTATTACTAATCGAATTCTATTACCTTTGTTTTACAGAGAATACAAGCTAGCATTCTAAAGGCATTTAACAACCCAACTACTAAAACTGCTGATGATGCAACTAGAAAAAAGGTCAAAGGTATGTTGACTTTTTAACTGTCAAAACTTTTTTTCTAGAAGAAAATATTACATTCCTTTCAGGGGAAAAAAAAGAACTTGAGCATTATTTGAACCAGTTCTCTAAAGTAGTGGCCTTAGAAAGTACTTATTCCACCAGCTGCAAGATCTTTTAGTGGGTTATAGAAAGAAAATACGAAAATGTATTCATGTGAATTTTAAATAATAAAACTAACATCAAATACAAATTGACCCTGATGTCCTTTTGTGGGTCTTCTAAGGGAGATTTGACAGGTTGTTGAAAGTAGCCGCAGCCCGACTTGTGTTGTTTTGGAGCTAACAAGTTCTTGTGGATTCATAGACATTATCTAGTTTTAATTAGACAAATTGCTTAATTGCTTCAAATACTCCTGCAAAGAAACTGTTTATTGAAGAGAGTATAGTTTGCCTACTCATAGATTTTGTTGTTCATCAGTCTAAATATGAAACAAAACAATGATTATCTAATAAATGCTGATCATTTATATTGACCAGTGTTGCTGTGTGGGTTTATATCCTATGATATTACCAAGTTACCTTATCTTAAATGTATGTTCTAAATAAAAATATTATTGTATGAATTTTGTCTTTTTTCTAACATTTTTAGTTTTATAGTTTACATAATATTTATTATTTAGAAACAAATACACCTATATTGTTGTACAGTCCAAAATTGTATTATAGGTAAGGGTTCAAGATCTTTAAAGATTTTTGTGTGCTCTTTGTTGTTTTGTGTTGAGATAGCGCCATCTACTGCATTTTAAGAACAAAAACCCAGTGTTTCTGTTCTTTACAGTTTTCAAACCTCTTCTCTTTTTCATCCCTTTATAGTTCTTAACAAAGAACATTAATTTACTGTAGTGTTTTAAAATAACTATAATAATACATCTTAAAATTTATATATGCTAATATGTCTTTTTTGTTATTCAGTGCTTCAAATAATGTTTTAAACAATTTTAAATGTTCAGATGAAACTTATGATAGAAGCCCTAAAAGGCTTGAGAAGAAATTTGAAAGGGGGTGAGATTTGTTAATATGCTTTCTGTCCCATGACTTACTATGGAATTTTTCAATTTCTATTAATAAATGTGGAACAGGATATCTGCCTTATTCAAATCAGTTTCAAGTAAACAGAAAATAGCTGTTATATTGTTGGATGGTTGATTTATTTTTTGCATTAAAAAGTATGATTTTTACAGCATATGGAAAAGAAGGTGTGAAAATGAACTTCATAGATCGGATCTTTATTGGTGAACTAACTAGCACAGTAATGTGTGAAGAATGTGCAAATGTAGGTACTATGGAATTCACTTCAACTTGGAGTAGATTACAACCACATTTTTATTTTCTTTCATATATAATAAGCAGCAGTCATTTTTAAAATTTGCAACAGGTGACTACAAAATAATTCTTGAAAGCATTGTATCTTTTACTTCCAGAAAGTGAACGTGATAATTTATTATTGCTATTCAAGTAAATGCATTTATGCATGTGACTTATTTTTCACCTTGACATACCTGTGAGATTTTTTAACTTGTTTTAATATGACACAATTCGTTAGCTTTCTGTTTGGATTGAAATGGGAGAATAACTTACGAGAATAATTGTGTTGTATTACAAGGCCCAAAATGCAATGCCAATAGAAATAATTTAGGTACCACTAAGGGCAATTCAATCATATTTGACTAAAAGTTATATGAGTAGTTAAGGTTTGTGTTTATGTGTGTATGGACTTGGCTCATCTTTGAATTTAGTGATAAGTTTTATTTTGAATGACATCTTTGACAGCTTAAAGTGTGTATAACTTTTCATAGGTTTTTTAATTGCTTGGTAAGGAAGGAATATTTCTGAAAATGGCTTGAAGTATGATAAACTTAAATTTCAGATTTTCATGATACAAGAAAAAATCTTTCTATCCACTTTCTTATTCCAGATTATGGAGCACTTTCTGTCCTCTCTAGTTTTATAAATATAGGATTATGAACTTTTTCCCCTTCAAGCCTGTCACATTCAGGCACAGAATATGTCAACATGACTGCTAAAATTTCCAGGATAGTCAACATAGCTGATTTCTCCAACATAAAGTAGAAAGTATCTTTAAAATAGAATTATCATAAGGTATCTACAAAACACAGTATCTCTAATTTTTTCATGGCTTTTTCTTAGCATTTCATATTTTATTTAACTTAAAATTTTAAGTTGCCTGTAAAATTTATGTTCTTTGATACTTTACAAAACTACAAGAATATATTAGAATTCTAACTGAAGTTCTTAATCTGTTTTCCTTTTAAGATCTCTACCATGAAAGATCCTTTCATTGATATTTCCCTTCCTATAATAGAAGAAAGGGTAAGGAAATAAAACTAAGTGGAGCTTTTGTGAAGAATATATTCTTTCATTTATAGTGTTTAATCATAGAATGATTGTATTATCAAATATCTTATTCTTTTTCTTTCAACATTTAATTTGGTTTGTATGGTGTGTTTTACATTGAGGTTTGTGTATGAATGCATAAAGTATGGTATAGTTTTAATTCTCAAGGAATTTAAACCCTTGTGCTTTATATGAGGAGATGTCAAAAGGTTCATGAAAAAGTTGAATTTGAAGATGAGTTTATTATGGTGCAAAAATTTTTTGAGGAGTGAGCATGTGATACGATGGTTAAATTGCCACGTGGGATGCTTGCATCCCATATCAGAGTGCTTGTGTGAAGTCCCAGCTATGCCACTTTCTTTTTTTTTTATAGAAAGCTTTTATTTAATAAATATAAATTTCATAAGTACAACTTTTGGATTATAGCGGTTCTTCCTCCCATACCTGCCCTCCCACCCCCAGACTGTCCCACCTCCTACTCCCTCTCCCATCCCATTCTTCATCAAGATTCATTTTAATTATCTTTATATACAGAAGATCAACTTTATACTAAGTAAAGATTTCAACAGTTTGTACTCACACAGACACAAGAAATATAAAGTAATGTTTGAAGACTAGTTTTACCATTAATTCACGTAATACAGCACATTAAGGATAGAGATGCTACATGAGGAGCAAGTACACAGTGACTCCTGTTGTTCATTTAACAATTAACACTCCTATTTATGATGGCAGTGATCACTCGAGGCTCTTGTCATGAGCTACCAAGGCTATGGAAGCCTCTTGAGTCCACAAACTCTGACATTATTTAGACAAGGCCATAACCAAACTGGAAGTTCTCTCCTCCCCTGAGAAAGGTAGCTCCTTCTTTGATGGCCCCTTCTTTCCACCGAATCTCACTCACAGACCTTTCATGTAGGTCATTTTTTGCCACAGTGTCTTGGCTTTCCAAGCCTGAAATGCTCTCATGGACTTTTTAGCCAGATCCAAATGCCTTAAGGGCTGATTCTGAGGCCAGAATGCTGTTTAGGGCATTTGTCATTCTATGAGTCTTCTGGGTGGCCCGCTTTCCATGTTGGATCGTTCTCTCCTTTTTAATTCTATCAATTATTATTAGCAGACACTTGGTTTTACTTATGTGATCCCTTTGACAATCCTATCTTTATGATCAATTATGAACTTAAACTGAGCATTTTAACTAGTAAGATGGCATTGGTACCTGCCCACTTAATGGGATTTGGAGTCCCAGCTGTGCCACTTTCAATATAGCTTCTTGCTAACATGTCCTGCCACTCACATGGGAGAACTGGATTGAGTTCTGGGTTTCTAGCTTCTGTCTGGCCCAGTCCTGGATTTTGCAGTCATTTGGGAATGAACCCGAGGATTAAAGATCTTTCTCCATCTGTCTTTCTGTCTTTCAAATAAAATTAAAATAATAAAAAATTGAAATACATGCAGTATTTTAAAAATAATTTACATTTTCATGAGCTTTTTGAAGATCTCTTCTATTTTGAGTATTAAGAAAATTATATTTCAAGTATATTGAGAATTCTAAAAATTTTTTTTTTTTTTACTAAACAAATTTTGTGTTATATACATGGCATCTACATAGGTTTCAAAGCCTGTGCTTGTGGGAAGAATGAGTAAATACAGAAGTTCACAGGAAAGAGATCATGATCAGTACAGTGGCGTGGTTACTATGGAAAATACTCAGCAACCCAGACCTGCCAAGAAATATTCTTCTTCTAAAGATAAGGTAAAACTGTGAGCATTTGTCAGACAACTGCTTTTTAATGAAAAAAAAAAATCTCAAGCATAAATCAAAGTAGAGAAAATAGTACAGTGAACTTCCTTGTACCCATTTCACAGTAAAAATTATCAACTCATGGATAATCATCCTCTTGCTGTGTCTATCCTATATATATATATATATATTTTTTTTTCCCCCGACAGGCAGAGTGGACAGTGAGAGAGAGAGACAGAGAGAAAGGTCTTCCCTTGCCGTTGGTTCACCCTCCAATGGCTGCCACGGCTGGCGCGCTGCGGCCGGCACACCTCGCTGATCCAATGGCAGGAGCCAGGTGCTTCTCCTGGTCTCCCATGGGGTGCAGGGCCCAAGGACTTGGGCCATCCTCCACTGCACTCCCGGGCCACAGCAGAGAGCTGGCCTCTATCCTATATTTTATTCTTTCCCATCCAGATTATTTTGAAATAAATATGTACTTCAAGGTACATCTGTAAAAGTAAATACCCTTTTAGCAATATAATCACAGTACCATTAGCATATCTAAAAGGTTAATAACTTTTCAATATCACTAAGTATTCAGTCATTTAAATTCCTGCAATTGTCTTGTAAATACTTGGCTTTTGTTTTGCTTTTGCTTTTTGTTTTAAGATTTATTTTATTTTATTTTTAAGATTTTATTTATTTCCTTGAGAGGTAGAGTTACAGGCAGTGAGAGGGAAAGACAGAGAAAGGTCTTCTGTCTGTTGATTCATTCCCCAAATGGCCGCAACAGCTGGAGCTGTGCCGATCAGAAGCCAGGAGCCAGGTGCCTCCTCCCAGTTTCCTACACGGGTCCAGAGGCCTAAGGACTTGGGCCTTCTTCCACTGCTTTCCCAGGCCATAGCAGAGAGCTGGATTGGAAGAGGAACAGCGGGACTAGAACTGGTGCCCATATGGGATGCTGGCGCCGCAGGCGGAGGATTAACCTAGTGTGCCATGGCACGGGCCCCTTTAAGATTTATTTTATTTGAAAGGCAGAGTTACTGAGAGAAAGAGAGACCTTCCATCTGCTGGTTCACTCTAGTGTGATTTTCCTTATTTTGAACTTGATTTTATCTCTGTAATGCATTATCAAGGAAACAAAGTTGATACTACTTATTTTGGTCAAAAAGCAGTGATTGGGCAAACTAAAGACTAGCTACAAATAAGATATTGCCTTCCAGATTTATGCAACCAGGCAATACTATGTTCTAATAGTTTGTGGTTTATCTCTCTTAGCTTTTAGTTTGTTTAAAAATAGTACATTTTCTTTACCGAATCAAAATTTTGAAATATTTGTTAATAGTTGTCTTTGAATAAGCAGTTTACTAAACAAAATATTTTTCCCATGTACATTTAATTATAATTACGGCTATAGATAAAGTAGTCATAATTTCTTCAGTTTCAGTGTGAAATATAACTTGTAGTAACAGAATACAAGATCTAGTACAGATCTTCTAATTGGTTGTATGGATCTAAATAAGACGTTCTAGTTTCTGCCTTCACCAAATGGATAATAATACCTTTCTTAGACCTACTTTGTAGATAAGCAGACATAGATCAAAGCAGCACATTTTCAATGTTTAAAAATCAACAGGTAAGGACTGGCGCTGTGGCCTAGAGGGCTAAGCCTCTGCCTGTGGCGTCGGCATCCCATATGAGCAGTGGTTCAAGTCCTGGCTGCTCCTTTTCTGATCCAGTTCTCTGCTTATGGCCTAGGAAAGCAGTAGAAGATGGCCCAAGTGCTTGGGACCCTGGACGCACTCTGGGAGACCCAGAAGCAGCTCCTGGGTCCTGGCTTCAGATTAGCCCAGTTCTGTTTTGTTTTTTTTTTTTTTTTTTTTTTTTTTTTTTTTTTTTTTTTTTTTTTACAGGCAGAGTGGACAGTGAGAGAGAGAGAGAGAAAGGTCTTCCTTTGCCGTTGGTTCACCCTCCAACGGCCGCTGCAGCCGGCGCACCGCATTGATCCGATGGCAGGAGCCAGGTACTTATCCTGGTCTCCCATGGGGTGCAGGGCCCAAGGACTTGGGCCATCCTCCACTGCACTCCCTGGCCACAGCAGAGAGCTGGCCTGGAAGAGGGGCAACCAGGACAGAATCTGGTGCCCCGACCGGAACTAGAACCCAGTGTGCTGGCGCTGCAAAGCGGAGGATTAGCCTAGTGAGCCGCGGCGCCGGCTCCAAGTTCTGTTAATTGTGGACTTTAGGGGAGTGAAACAGAGGGTGAAAGATATCTCTCTGTCTCTCCCTGTCTCTCTCTGTGACTCTGCCTCTCAAATCAATAAATAAGATCTTTGGAAAAAAATATCAAAAGGTAGGGAAATGCTTATGGTTGAATATGCTCCCTGTTAGCCCTGTTCTCTGAAAATTCTCTTGCTTTCCCCACATACTGTTGTTAGTTTCCTGTGTAAAGGGTCACTTTTAAGTTTCAGCTATTTGTTAGTGTACCATTTGTTGTTCTCAACATAGGTATGTTTAAGAAACGGGTCTCAGAGCAACAGTATTCATTCAGTAAGTGTGAAATGGCTACATGAGACTTAATGGCATTTATTTTCAATAAGGTCACAAAGATTCTTTTCTCTGAAAACACTGTTAATTTACAGAATCAACAAATTCATGACAGAAAATGTCAAAGAAAACTCTCACCCGCAGAAGAAAAAACCATTTTCACATACCAGAAAAACGCGGACTTGGACATGGATGGCGCTCCTTCAGTTTCTGCCGGAGCAAGGAGTCCAAACGAAAGCCCCACCGATGGCAGCGGAAAAGAAGCCAGCTGTTCCGAGAGCAGTGTGGAGGCCGACAGCGAGGCCTCCGAGTCAGAAAGCGCTTCCAAGCAGGCGGGGCAGTGCAGATCCCGCGGCAGGCCCTGTGCGCTCACAGATGGGCGCCTGCCTGGTCCACCCGCAGGTACACTGCCATCCACTAAGGAGACCGACAGTGGTGATGAGGCAGTGGCTAACGCCATTTCTGAACTTTGTCTGAGCAGCCCTGAAATTGGAGATGGAGATTTAGACAGAGAAAAGCAGCCACTTAGTATTCCAAATAAGTTAGGTTTTGCAGGGGAGGAGCATGTGAGACCTCACAGTCCCCAGCATGCTTTTCAGACCCTCTCTCAGAGCTACATCACTACTTCCAAAGAATGTTCAGTTCAGTCCTGTCTCTACCAGTTTACGTCTATGGAATTACTTATGGGGAATAACAAGCTTCTGTGTGAGAACTGTACTGAAAAGAAGCAGAGGTACCCAAAGGAAATCAATTCTGCGGGTACGTATTTAGCTTAATTTTCCTTTCTTTTTTTATGGCTCCAGTATCTGATAATCAGCGACTTATACTTTACAGATTCCAAGTAAAAGAACCCGGGAGCCTTATCTCCATACTTGAACTACTCAGACCAGGGGTTGTCTTCTTTGTGTCATTGCCTTAGCACTTGAAGACACTGGGTGCAGGAGATAGTCAGTAGCTTTTTGTTGGAATAAATTGAAGAGCAGGAAGCATACATCTCTGCTTTGAAAAGGAAAATCCACATACTCTTATTTGAGGGAAGTAAATCTTAACAGTAGAAATATTCCCAGCACTTAGAATTGTTTCACTAGTGATCAGTGATGAGATTAATGAGGTTTACAGATCTCCTCAATCTGCTGTCAGCTCAACAGAAGATACAAATCTTAAGATTTTAGATGATTACTTATTGTGAGGCTGGCAGTATAATGACAGTGTGTAGCTAGCCTCATAATAAGTAATCATCTATCTTTGAGTGGGTCTGTCCTTCCAGTGTCACCAAGTCCCTAGATATCAAGGCATCAGCACAGATATGCTCAATTTACTAGTAATTTAAGAAATAACCAATTGAGAGAAGTAAGAAACCAATTTACATTAATCCAGGTTAAATATGCAATTGGCCATATCCAAATCCTATGATAAATCCTTTCAACAAATGCTTATTAAAATTCACCATGGTATTCCTTCTCACTTTGCTGAAACAGGAAATACACCCAAGTTCTTCAACTATAGATGTGCTTCTGGCTAGAGGACATTTACATATGTTAATACTAATCTGTTTTTCAGCTTCCAAAAACACCTTTATTTTCTTTCAAGTGGAGTTTTGGAGAGGAGTAAAGGAAGTAAGGAGTAGAGAAGTTCACTTACTTTAACATTACAAAAATGTGATGTGCTGCTTCTATATAAATTTTTACTATAGTCTGTGTTAGACGATGTTTAAATAAGTGATTGTATTTTTACAGAGAAGAAAGCAGAAGCGGTTTATACTAATGCCAGGAAGCAATTGCTCATTTCTGCCGTTCCGCCTATCCTAATTCTCCATCTGAAAAGATTCCACCAGGTAAAGTCCTCTCATAGAACTACAGTCACTTTTGCCATGTATTTCGCAGAGCCCTATGTCTTATAGAATATTTTCAGTGATTAATAACTTGTTGAATTTAAAGAATTGTCATGTGGGATTTACTGCTCTCCTTACCATAAGAGTTTACACGTTTTTTCTGGTTAAAGTTGTTAAATTCACAATATTTTAAGATTTAGGTGGTAGAAACCTAGGAGATATCTTCATGGGTTATTAAGGAAATAAAAGTTTTTTAAGAACAAACACTTGCAAGCAGCAAAGTAGTAAAGTACACCCAGCTTCCTGAGCTCTTCTGATCCCACTGCAAAGGGTGCTTGGGCTGGGCAAAGTGGGCCAGGGCCAAATGCAGTGCCACACACCCACAGGCCTCTACAATTGGATGCAACCTAAATATATATATATATTTTTTATTTTTTTTATTTTTTTAATTTTTTTAATTTTTTATTTTTTTGACAGGCAGAGTTAGACACTGAAGGAGAGTCAGAGAGAAAGGTCTTCCTTCCGTTGGTTCACCCCCCAAGTGCTGCTATGGCCAGCGTGCTGCGCCAGTCCGAAACCAGGAGCCAGGTGCTTCCTCCTGGTCTCCCATGCGGGTGCAGGGCCCAAGCACCTGGGCCATCTTCCACTGCTCTCCTGGGCCACATCAGAGAGCTGGACTGGAAGAGGAGCAACCAGGACTAGATCCCGGCACCCATATGGGATGCCGTTGCTGCACACGGAGGATTAACCAAGTGAGCCATGGCGCTGGCCCCTCCCATAGTTTTAATACAGTGTCTTTTGTCTCAAATGAGTTTTTTATACTTTTTAAAATGATTTTAAAATTTCTCCAAAAGAGTGAATAAGTGAAAATACTACAACATTTTTGAAAAAGTTATGAAGAGTTTTTTTTTGCTACCTGTTTGAAAATAAACTACACAATAATTAAGAAGATTCGTTTGGAATTGTCAATAAAAAATGAGTAAAAGTTAAAGCTTTTGGCCGGCGCCGCGGCTCACTAGGCTAATCCTCCGCCTAGTGGCGCCGGCACACCGGGTTCTAGTCCCGGTTGGGGCGCCAGATTCTGTCCCGGTTGCCCCTCTTCCAGGCCAGCTCTCTGCTGTGGCCAGGGAGTGCAGTGGAGGATGGCCCAGGTGCTTGGGCCCTGCACCCCATGGGAGACCAGGAAAAGCACCTGGCTCCTGGTTCCTGCCACCGGATCAGCGCGGTGCGCCGGCCGCAGCGCGCCGGCCGCGGCGGCCATTGGAGGGTGAACCAACGGCAAAGGAAGACCTTTCTCTCTGTCTCTCTCTCTCACTGTCCACTCTGCCTGTCAAAAAATTAAAAAAAAAAAAAAGTTAAAGCTTTTATCTTATGATACAAGGAAAACCTCAAATCAATTGGGACTCAGGAAAAGCAGTTAGTGTTGGAGGGGAAACAATTTAGAGTTTCACTCCACATGATATTTTTCAAATAAATTCTTTTAATTATTAAAAGCAAATTGTCAGAGAAGACTGAGAAAGCATAAAGGAATATTTAACCTGACATCTGTGTGAAAGACTTAATTTGTATAAACCCTTAAAGAAATTGTAGGAAAAAAGATTGAGAGCTTTGAATACATTTGCAACATTTCAGGTGGGCAGTGGAAGATTTTTCTCTATTTTCACACCCCCTGTCCACAGGAGGATTAGATTGAGTTCTTGATTTTTCTGTGACCAACGTTACAGAAACTCAGTGGAGGTGAAATGGGCATGCAGAGCAGGTGCAGATGGATCATGCCAGAATGCTAACCAGGAGAGGTACATCTGCAGGGACTCTCTGCCAACCAGACAGGGTCGTGCCAGATTGCATAAGTTAACTTCACAATGTACTTATTTTATATTTGGCACTTAACTTTATATTTAAATGTACTTATTTTATATCTGGTACTTACCTCCCTACTTAGGAACAAACAGCTTTAAGAACTCGTGTCCTTAAAGGGAAATAGTTATGGACATCTCTGTTCCTTCTTGTTCTCAGGCTAAATGTAATGTCAGCAAAGCCACATTCTCATTCTTAGGGATTTGGAATTGTGGGAGCCACAGTCCCTATGCCATGTGTTTGTTTCTAGTTTGTTAGCATCCCTAAAGGCCTATTTCTCTGTAGTAACTTTAGAGCTGTGTATTAGAAACATCCACAACACTTAAAGGCAAATCTCAAACTGGATCGAGATCTTTGGCAAAAATATGTCAAATGATTAATATTGTAAGTACATACAGAGCTCTAAAAGATCAATAACAAAAATATCAGGACCCTATAGTATCACAGGTAAAGGATATGTATTAACATGAAATGATCTCAAACATTGGTGGTATCAGGTGCTTATGTAGATCACCTGATAAAGAAGGCAAAGCAATTGAATACATGCTAAGTCATTCCTGGGATGTGTCTTCACAATTACATGTCCTGTATCATGTTTAACTTCCTAAAAATCACTTGGAAAAAATAAGAATATATTTTTGCCAGAAAATTTATTTAATCAAAAAGTAAGGTTTTTTTTCTTTAAAGATAGATAATAAATGGAAATGCAAACAATTTAGAGTAAAATTATGGGCATGGTATACAAATGAAAAGACCAGTTATTAAACACATGAAAGCTCTCCATGAAAGGTTGCATCTATTAATTTTTGTGTACTCAATTCTACAATTCAGATTGAAATATCTTCTCATTCCAACCAAGTCTGTTTCTATTTATGGGTCTCGCACTGAATACCTTTCTCAGTTTGTCATCTAGTTTTTATTGCCATTACATAATGCAGAACATACATGTCTCAAAGTCTGCCTTTGGGAATTATAAGTAGAAAAAGAGAGCTTATTTAAGAAGATACAAGTTCATTTTCATTTAAGTGAGTGTTATATATAACATCTACTTTTATTGATAAAATGTTTTGAATGTTTAGGTTTTTTTTCTTTTTAAGGAGTGAATATCATTACATTTTAGAAATGAAAAGAACCTAATTAAATCCATTTTTAACCATTTTCTACCTTGATTTTGATAAAATTGCCTAGAGTCAAGCTAATAGATAATAAATCATTGAATTAGGCCTGGAACACTAGGCTGTTGACCTGAGTTAGATATATTTTCTCTTTGTAAAATAACTTTAATTTTTCAAAGACTTATTTTATTTATTTCACAGGCAGGATTACAGAGAAAGAGGGAATGACAGATGGGGAGAGAGAGTGATCTTTCATCCCCTGGTTCAATCCCTAAATGTCTACAAAGGCCAGGGCTGAGCCAAGCTGAAGCCAGGAGCCGGTAGCTTCTCCCACGTCTCCCACATTGGGTGCAGGGGCCAAGTGCTTGAGCCATCCTCCGGTGCTTCCCTAGGCACATTAGCAGGGAGCTGTATTGGAAATGGAGTAGCTGGGACTTGAACGGGGACCCATAAGGGATGCTGGCACTGCTGGTGCTACAGACAGTGACTTAACCTACTATATGCAGTGCCAGCCCCCTAAGTTAGATGCATTTTACGATACATCTGTGTCATTAGTTTAGCTTTTAAGACATTGAACTTATTTTTCTGTGTTGAGAAGACACAGTGAACATAATTATTTATCTTATTCTTCAGGGTAAAAATCCTATATATATATATATGAATGTTGCAGTAACAATTTATGAGCTATTATTATATTTTTGTATCTGAAAAATTCTAGAATTTCTCTTTTGGTTTTAATTAATGCTTTATGTAACTAACAATTTAAAAATTATTTTTGGTCTTTTTAAAGGCTGGCTTGAGTCTTCGTAAAGTCAACAGACATGTAGATTTTCCACTTATGCTTGATTTAGCACCATTCTGTTCTGCTACTTGTAAGGTACAGTATACAAAGACTTTTAATTGCCTTGTAAATAATACTTAAATATATCCTATATATTGTTTATTAGTTGTTGTGTTAAATGAGCTCTTCCTTGGAAAACAAATTTTAATAGTTTTAGTAACATGGGAGGTTTTACACTCAATATGACCTTTATCCTTTGACAGAATAAGAGAAAGTTGAAAAGATGAGTAAGGCATGATGTGTAGTGATCATAATGATCAAAGCTGTTTGTAAATGCTTCTAGAAGCTGATGGTTGCTGAAAGAAGTGAGCAGGGTTCATGCTTTCTTCTGTTCCTTGTGGGTGATCTGTGTAACCAGTAGTGGTTTTACCATTTGTGGAGTTCTATGTCTCTGTAAATCAATATGCTAGAAATTTTTTTCATGCCATTTTTTGTGTACTGCTGGGAGTATTGTACATGTCAGCTGAGTATGATGCTTGAAAATTGCTAATACTTTTCATAATTATGTATAGAAAACAGACTTATTTATTATTGCTTCTAAACATGCCAAATCCAAAATGCTCTAAAATCCAAACCTTTTTGAGTGCCGACATGATATCACAAGTGGAAAATTCCACATCTGACCTCATCTGATGTGTCAGAATGTCAAAATACAGGTGTGTTCCCTCAGAAGCAGCAGGTGATGGCTCAAGTATTTGGTTCCCTGCCTCCGTGTAGGAGAATTAGATTGAATTTCAGGCCTCCAACCTCAGCCTGGTCCAACCCTGGCTATTGCAGCTATTTGAGGAATCAGCCAGTGGTAGGAAGATCTTTATCTCTGTGTTTTTCTACCTCTCAAAGTGAAAATAAATAAATTTGAAAATTTTTTAAAAATACAGGTCAGCTAAAATGCTATATAAAATTATTTTCAGGCTAAGTATGTAAGGTTTATATGAAACTTAAATAAATTTTGTTTAGACTTGGGTCCCCAACATATCTCATTATGTACATGAAAATATTCCAAAATCTGAAACACTTCTGGTCACAGGCATTTCAGATAAGGAATATTCAACCTGTATTTACATGGAGGAGTTTCACAGGTGAAACTGATGACTTTTCTTCCTTGATGGGATCACAGTTATGGGATCACATATCATCCTGTTCATGATTATTGGCTAGAAGTCTAGGATTTGTGGTATGTAACAATGCTTATCGAACTTATTATTTTCAGTATATTGGCCAATCAAAACAAAAACATCTTAAATGCAATTTTCTGGTGCATCTATTTTATCTTCTATGGGACTGCCAGCACAATCTATCAAATTATTAGCATTCATTATTCTTTTTTTTTTTTTTAGATTTATTTATTTGAAAGGCAGAGTTACACAGAGAGAGGGAGAGACAGAGAGGGAGAGACAGAGAAGGAGAGGGAGAGGGAGGGAAGGAGAGAGAGAGAGAGAGAGATCTTCCATTGCCTGGTTCACTCCTCAAATGCCTACAACAGCTAAGGCTGGGCCAGGCTGATGCCAGGAGTCTGGAGCCTTCTCAGGATCTCCCACATGCATCTTCTGCCTTCCCAAACATATTAGCAGGGAGCTGGATCAGAAGTGGAGCAGCCAGGTCTCGAACTGGTGCCTATATGGAATGCCAGTGTCTCAGGCAGTGGCCTTACCCACTACACCACAATGATAGCCCCTAACACTCATTATTAGAATTTGATAATGTGTTAAATAAAAATGAAACTTTACAAGCCTTTTATTAAAGTTGTGAAAACATTTTAAAAACTTTTTCAAAGATCTATTTTATTTGAAAGGCAGAGCAACAGAGAGAAAGAGAAAGAGCAAGAGACAGAACAATTTTCCATCTGCTGATTCAGTCCCCAAATGGCTACTACAACCCAGAGTGGATCAGGTGGAAGCCAGAAATCTGCAGCTCCATCCCCATCTCCCATGTGGGTGCAGGGGTCCAGGCACTTGGACCAGTTTTTTCTGCTTTCCCAGGTGTTCCACCATGGAGCTGAATTAGAAATGGAGAAGCCAGGCCGGCGCTGCGGCTCACTAGGCTAATCCTCCGCCTTGCGGCGCCGGCACACCGGGTTCTAGTCCCGGTCGGGGCGCCGGATTCTGTCCCGGTTGCCCCTCTTCCAGGCCAGCCCTCTGCTGTGGCCAGGGAGTGCAGTGGAGGATGGCCCAGGTGCTTGGGCCCTGCACCCCATGGGAGACCAGGAAAAGCACCTGGATCCTGGCTCCTGCCATCGGATCAGCGCGGTGCGCCGGCTGCAGCGCGCCGGCCGCGGCGGCCATTGGAGGGTGAACCAACGGCAAAGGAAGACCTTTCTCTCTGTCTCTCTCTCTCACTGTCCACTCTGCCTGTCAAAAAAAAAAAAAAAAAGAAAAAAGAAATGGAGAAGCCAGGACTCAGAACTGGCACCCATATGGGATGCCAGCACTGCAGGTGACAGCTTTGTTCGCTACACAACAACTCTGGCACCATATTCCAGTCCTTTGATAATACAAATTATCCAGAAGATAATAGTCTGGTACATATTTTTTGTTTTGTTTTGGTTTGTTTTTACATTTTGCACATGTACCTGTGGAATAGAGTCCTAGAAATAGGATTCATGGATCCAAAAGTAATACATATGTAGCTCAGCTAGAGGACATGCAATATCCCTGCCTAGGAGTGGAACATTTGAATTGCCATGAGGAATATGTAAGTATTTTCCCCACAGCATCAGCAGCTGGGGATCTTGTCAAGCTCTTGCACTTTTACCAGTGCAATAGGTATGGGAGAGTGTCTCAGTGTCATTTTAATATGCATTTCTGGGACCGTTGTTGCCACACAACCAGTTAAGCTGCCACCTGGGAAACCAACACCCACGCTGGAGTGCCTGGTTGTGTCCTGGCTATTCTGCTTCCATTGGGGAGGCAGCAGTTGATGGCTCAAGTACTTGAGTTCCTGCCAGCTGTGTGGGAGACCCTGATGGAGTTCTTGGTTCCCAGCTTCAGCCTGGCTTAGCCCAGGCTGTTGTGGGCATTTGGGGAATGAAGCAATGGATGGAAGATCTCTCTCTCTCTCTCTCTCTCTCTCTCTCTTTCTGTGTGTGTGTGTGTATGCCTTCTGAGTAGATGGAAGTTAAATATTTTTTTTTATAAAGAGCAAACCTCATAATGCAGTGAGGAGAACATGAATATTTAAAACTATGCATTTATTTTGAGCAGGATGTATTTACTTACTTTTCTCTTACTGTAGTATTTCACTCAGTATTACTAACTTGGGTCTTTTTCTTTATTTTAAAGAATATAAGCATGGGTGATAAAGTGCTCTATAGTCTCTATGGCATAGTGGAACACAGTGGCTCCATGAGAGGAGGGCACTACACGGCTTATGTGAAAGTGAGAACACCCTCCAGGAAGTTATCAGAATATATCACTGGAAAGAAGACTGTGCCTGGTATGCCATCCTCAGTTTATTTTATTCTTGAAAACAAATGAGTTTATTCATCCATTTCTTGAAGAATGGTTATTACTTTACTGATACCTCCAATGGATTTACTTCGCTGAGGTTGTGATGATTACCTCACTTTCAGAGTGAATTGCAGTGTCATACTCTGTTATTTAGTGACACCAAGCTTTTTAAGATAAATGGGTGTGGGCGGACACTGCGGCTCACTAGGCTAATCCTTCGCCTTGCGGCGCCGGCACACTGGGTTCTAGTCCCAGTCGGGGCACCGGATTCTGTCCCGGTTGCCCCTCTTCCAGGCCAGCTCTCTGCTGTGGCCAGGGAGTGCAGTGGAGGATGGCCCAAGTGCTTAGGCCCTGCACCCCATGGGAGACCAGGAGAAGCACCTGGCTCCTGCCATTGGATCAGCACAGTGCGCCAGCCGCAGAGCTCTGGCCGCGGCGGCCATTGGAGGGTGAACCAACGGCAAAGGAAGACCTTTCTCTCTGTCTCTCTCTCTCTCACTGTCCACTCTGCCTGTAAAAAAAAAAAAAAAAAAAGAAAAAAGAAAAAAGAAAAAAAAAAGATATATGGGTGTGCATAGTAGAGTTGGAGTTGTACATTTGCTGGCTTTCCTTATCGATCCTCAAACTAACTTTGCCTTTCTCCCCCTCTTTTCCTTGATTCTTTTCCCTGAACAATTAAGTGTTTATAAGACTAATATTTTGCTAGCTATTTAAATTAAAATGTTGGGGCTGGTGCTGTGGTGTAGTAGGCTAAGGGATGTGGCACCAGCATCCCATGTGGGTGCCAGTTTGTCTTGGCTGCTCCTCTTCTGATCCAGTTCTCTGCTGTGTCCTGGGAAAGTATTGGAAGATGGCCCAAGTGCTTGGGCCCCTGCATCCACTTGGGAGATGCAGAGGAAGCTCCTGGCTCCTGGCTTCAGATCGGCCTAGCTCTTGCCATTGTGGCTATCTAGGGAGTGAATCAGTGGATGGAAGATCTTTCTCTCTGTCTCTCCCTTCGTCTCTTTGTATGTAACTCTACCTCTCAAATAAATAAATAAAATCTTTAAAAAATAAATTAATTGAAATGTTACTAATAGAGATAATTGGTAATGTTCCCTATAATTTTATACTTTGAAATAATTAGTTCCTTTTGGTATATGCTTAACCCAAGAGGGGAAAAAAAAAACTCCTGAAATGAGAACTAGCAGGTAGTTTGTAATGAATGTGTTGCTGTCTATAAAAAACATACTTATTGTAAAATTGTACTTTTGTTTTGTTAGATGTGAAAGAACCTGACAGTGAATCGGTGGGCCAGTGGATCCACGTTAGTGACACTTATGTGCAGGTGGTTCCAGAATCAAGAGCACTTAATGCACAAGCTTACCTTCTTTTTTATGAAAGACTATTATGAGTATTCATTAATTGCCAATGGTAATATTTAGATTACTTTTATTTGAATGCTGCAACACAACCAAAATATGTAATGTGCCTTTGTAGTCCTCTTTCTTCTGTAGGAATGGCATGTCCCTCATATGCTTCTGAACTTCCTCACCATTTTGGTAAGCCCTTTTAAAGTAAGTTAATGTACTCAGTGCTTTCAGATTTGCATTCTTAAATAAGTAACTCAGAATTTACAGAAGAGGAAAACCCTTTACCATGTGGCTTGTTATTACAAGCAGTCAGAGTCAAATCATTCCTTGAGACACTGCTTCCTCAATGTACTATACCTTCCTGATCATATATATATATGTCCTATGCCATTGTTTACTTATTATTTTCAAATCTTTTTCACCTTTTTTAGCCTTAGCTTTTTTTTGAGCAATCATATTTCACATTTAATGTTTAATTTTCATACTTAAACATTAAAACATTGTTCATCCAGGTTCCACTCCCTATAAAATCATCTCAGGGCTATCCAGTGGTATATGTGTACTGCTGCATAAGAAACACTGCTGTGATACATGAAGTAATGCCTAATATGGCATAGCTATCTTGTGATTTTGTATGATTCAGCCACATAAAAAGGCATCACTGTAATTTAAGTAGTGTGGATTTACCAATAGTATATTGATTGGCCTCTTGTTTTGAGACCTAAAAAACTGCTGAAAACATTTCATCAACATACCATTTGCAACCTACTCATGGTGGAGCTAGGAATAATTTGCAAGTGGTTGTCCAGAGTCAAAATATAATTGTAGATAACTGTAAAATGCAGAATTGGTAAATAAAAGTAGATAATCCATATGAGACTGCAGGATAGTTTGAAATATAAACTAGCAAATTATATTTGTAAGTGATAGAGAATTATATTATTAGACTTAACAAGGAAACATAATAAATACACTTTCTACCTCTGTATTTCAGTATATGTTAAAAATAGTTTTTAGAATTTTGAAATCACTTTTATTGTCTTCAGTAAGCATCATTAGTAAGTTCATGTGAGTTTACTTTTATTTTCATGGTGCATAAAGTTGACCTTTCTTGTTTTCTTTTTAAATAATATGAAAAAGATGATAGTTTTTTCTCTCTAAATAACAAATTATTAAGCTGTTGGAATTTAGCATGAAAAATACTGTTAAGTCTAAATTTTCAAAAACAATGGCTCCTTCACTGTCATATTCTTGAGTCAAAACATTAACTCTATAATTCAGTCATTCTGATCATTCTTTCCCAAGAACGATACTACAGGCAAACACCAGATGAGTGCCTGGATCCAGTATGCTCTCCCCTGGAGAAGAAGGATAAGAATAGTGGGTGTAGATAATGTGTAGAAATATTTAACCATGATTGGCCCTTTTTAAAATGTTAGTGTATATGACATAATCAAGGTTACCAGTGCTGCCTTTTGATATATGGATGGATGGAATTGTGATTAAGGTGGTAATGGTATACAATATATAGTGCTTAAAAATGTCATTGCATGAATTCTCTTTTTAACATATAGTACTTTTCTTGATTTTTTAAACCATGAGATAATGGAAGTATATATTTTTATAAGTTAATCTGCTAAGTCAGGTTGTATCTTCTGTAAGTACCTTGCAATATTTTCTTTTTAAGTATAACCAGTTTACATTGAAGGATCACAGTACTGGAGCAGTGAAATTTTTTAGAAGTATTAATAAATTTCTTCATTCAATTCAGCTATTTTGGTAATAGCAACCACAGTCCTCTCCAACAAATGTAAATATTAAATCACCTCATTTTTCTCATAGAAAAGATACTAAGAAACATGCACTTTTCATTGACTAGTCATCTGTTTCTTGTCAGACCTACTGTGGGCCAGGTACTGTACTGACTTTTAACATTCTGTAAAATGGAATGACCTACATAGATTTTAGGCATTATTCCAGAAGGTACATGTAAGTAAGACACATTTATTTTCATTTCCTTAATATTAAGTGAACTAATGCTGAATTTTTTATTGCCTAGGACTATAAGTTTTTTTTCCTTATCTTCTGAAAATGGATAAATTCAGTTTTGATACCCCAAAATTTCCTAAACATTTTGTAATAGAGAAAGTATGCTGAATTACACATTGGCCTACATTAAATTTTTTTTAATTTTGATTATGTCCAATACATATTTGTAAGGATATTAAATTGTGAGGCCACTAGCATAACAATAGCTTCTGGGTCACCTCAGGAAACAGTATAGATGAGTGAGAATGTTTACAGACCATCAACTCAACTACCATGATGCTTGACTGAAGGAATTTAAGAAGCTTAGCAAAGATGTTTACTAGCTTTATTTAGAAACTGGTTTACAGGGTATATTGAACCTGAATTCCCCCTAGTTTTTCCATATTTAAAATGATAAAATTTTGCTTATGTGCCAATTATGTGAATATTTTGACATAACCAAATATACATCTATACTTAAGATTTTTATTATTTAATGTTTTTAGGAATTATGTGAAGACTGCCTTTTCAGGTGGCCAAAGAGAATGATAGTTGATGTCAATTAAAAAAAGTAGTTGACAGCTGTTCTTATTTTAAATGTACCAACAGAGACATTTTACTACATTTAATAGCTGTTAGTGTGCATGTGTGATTTTAATCATGATTTTTATACAGTAGCTGAATAAAATTTCCTGAACATTAAATTGTGAGCTGTATCAACTCTCATCTAATTTTTGGAAAACAAACATCTTAGCTACTTTTCTTAAATTCATATTGATAATTTATTTTTCTGCATGATACCTGATCAAATAAGCCTCAACCAAAAATGTAATGTGCAGTAAAACTGAGCGATAATATCTAGTGCATTATTAACAGAGCCTATTTCTAGGTATTTAAAATGATTTTGTTCACATAGAAGTCCTCAATTTAAATTTGTTTAAAAGATAGATGACTATATTTTCAATTATGAGCAATAAATTCATGTCATTCCTACTGTTTTATCTTTACTTTTTTGCAGTGTTTTTAGAAATCAACTATGTAACTTATTGAGCATTATTTTGATGTAACTGTACAAATATATATAATAAATATAATAAATATTAAATTCTTATTTATCTATGTTACAAAATTGGCCCTGGAGTTTTTGCAGTGCACATTATTGACAGCATGTTTTGCCTATCAATACTGTATCTGTTTATGTCTTAGTCTTCTTGGGATGCTGTAACATAGAGTGATTTCTTAACAAGAGAAATTTATTTCTCACAATTCTAGAGGCTGAGAAGGTCAAGATCAAGGTACCAGGTTGGGGGTGTGGTGAGCCTGTTTGCTGGTTCATGGACTGTGCTTTCTCTTGGTGTTCACATCTGGGGAAAGGGATCTCTCTGGGGCTCTTTTACTAATCCCATTCACTAGGGTTCCACAACTGAGGCCTGATCACCTCCCAAAGGCCCAACCTTAAAAAAGCACATTGTGAACTGGGGCGGGGGGGGGGGTGGTGGTACATAAACATTCCCAGCAATTTACTCAGCTATAAACTAAACAGCTTCTAAACTTTAGAAATTCGCTGTTTCAGAACAAAACATCTTGTTTATAGGTCATTTTTCACCATCTACCAAGGATGAGCCTTCATCCCTTGTGATGTTTCTTAAAATGTTTGAATTAGGGCTGGTGCTGTGGTGTAGCAGGTTAATGCCCTGGCCTGAATTGCCAGCATCCCATATGGGCACCAGTTCGAGACCCGGCTGCTCCCCTTCCGATCCAGCTATCTGCTATGGCCTGGGAAAGCAGTAGAAGATGGTCCGAGTCCTTGGGCCTGGGCACCCGCATGGGAGATCCAGAAGAAGCTCCTGGCTTCTGGTTTTGGATCGGCACAGCTCCGACTGTTGCGGCCATCTGGGGAGTGAACCAGTGAATGGAAGACTCTCTCTCTCTCTCTCTCTCTCTCTCTCTCTCTCTCTCTGCCTCTCCTCTCTCTGTGTTACTCTGACTTTCAAATAAATAGAATAAAATAAAAATAAAAAAAATAAAAAATCATAAAATAATTAAAAAATAAAATGTTTGAATCAGGGCCAGAGTTGTGGAACAGTGAGTTAAGTGACACCAGCATCTCATATGAGCACCAGTTTAAATCCTGGCTGATCTGTTTCCAATCCAGCTCCCTGATAACGCACCTAGGAAAGCAGCAGAAGCTGGCTCAAGTGTTTGGGACCCTGTACCCACATGGGATACCTGGACAAAGCTCCTGGCTTCAGCCTGACCCTGTTACAGCCATTTGGGGAATGAACCAGCGGATGGAAGATTCTTCATCTCTCTCTCTCCCCCCCTCCCTGTAATTCTGCCTTTTATTTTTAAGATTTATTTTATATATTTGGGAGGCAGAGTTACAGATAGACAGAGGGAGAGGGAGAGAGGTCTTCTATCCCCTGGTTCACTCCCTAGATGGCTGCAACAGCCGGAGCTGGGCCTATCCGAAGCCAGGAGCTAGGAGCCTCCTTCAGATCTCCCACGTGGGTGCCCAGGCCCCAGGACTTGTGCCATCTTCTACTGCTTTAATAGGCCACCAGCAAGGAGCTGATGGGAACTGAAGCAGCTGGGACTTGAATCAGCACCCATGTGGGATAAACCACAGGCAGAGGTTTAACATGCCGCTACGCCAGCCCCTGTAATTCTGCCTTTCAAATAAATCTTACCTAAAAAAAGTTTGAATCTTTTAGACAAGATAATTCATCAAGAAATATTTTGTCCACCTTTTGTATTTAAGGGGTCATGAAGCACTTTCAAATTATGATGAAAATTACAGTCCAAGTTTCATTTGTTGAATCAGTTAATAAGCATTCCCTGAATACCTGCTATGTGGTGCACACGTAACAGCAGTGAACACAAAAAGACAAAAATCCAAGAAGTTTCTAAAGAAATAGACATTCTAGGCTGCACAGAGTAGGGACAGGTTAAATAGGTAGTATTGATATGGAGAAAAAAAATCCAGCAATATTACCTACAGAGCCATGTGGGAATTACAAGTCCTGGGAATAAAAGATGCCCAATGGATAAAACCTGTGGGTTATTCATGATCGTTCCAAAGAGAGAGGGGTTTTGGAGGGAAAATGGGGTTTTTAATTCTGGGGCCCTCTTCTGGCAATACAGCATCTGGGAAGGAAACCTTGGTATTTGTTATGTTCCCAGAAAAGTATTTGTCCCAATTTTTGTATGTAATTTCAGAGGTTCATGGACCTCCTGAAACTATTTTCATACACATTTAAAATTGTGCCCAAGCAGAAAAATCTAAAATGTTTGCATTCCCATACGTATTAGGATAGGCAGGGTTATATTGCATATATTGCATTAGCAACCCAAAATCACAGTGCCTTAACCTTCTTGAGACAAATATAGATACCAGTAACAGAGTTTGCTATTGATCAAACGAAGAACCTAAAATAAAAAGCATTAGCAAAAGTTGGTTGGCAGACATTGAAACAAATATTGATGGCTAGAAACAAGGCACTTATGCAGTGAAAAAAAAATTTTAAAAAGATTATTTTGTTTTTACTTAAGAGTGACAGAAAGGGAGAGCTATATTAACAAATGACCCCAGAACCTCCATGTTTATTTTGTGGTCAGTGCAAAGTCCTTTGTGGATTTAGGGATTGTTTTTGGCACTGTTTCCATGCAACAACTCAGTGGTCCAGGCTGACAAAGGATTTACCAACCTGTAGCTGTGTTATCTAAAACATACATTATTTGAAACATGCTGCATTTATGTGAAATGTGCAACCTGACCCAGTAAGCATAGGCCCATAATTGACTTCATCATTTAACCCACAGTTAGAACTAATTCACAAATTCCACCCTAACTTTAAAGGGCTTAAAAATGCAGTCTTCTTTGTACAATAATCAGCAGTGAATTAAGTATTAACACAAATAATGCTTGCTATGCCATACAAATGAATTAAGGACAGCAACAGTAGTTTGGATCACAAAAGAGTCTAGGTAACAATATGCAGTCATTGAACTTAGTAGTTTACCATACTTCTTCCAGTATGGTCAATTCCTTCATAAAGCCCAGTATGGTTCATTGTTAAGTAACAATTATTTTATATCCCTCTTTGTTATGAGATACTGTCACTAATTTCTAGGAGATGCGCAAGTAATCATATTTAAGAATCAAAGAGTTGCAGTTTGTCATAATTAATGCTTGTAGCATATGAACTTTAAATGTTTTTTTACATTCCATTTTGTTCATTGTGGTAAAATGTACATACAACATAATTTATCATTTTAACCATTTCAACTGCAGTTCATTGGCATTAATTCCACTCATATTGTTTTGCAAATCTCACCATCAGTCATTTCCAGAAACTTCATTATTTCAAAAAAACTCTGTACCCATTAAACAATAACTCCCATTCTCTCCCTACCCAAGCTCCTGGCCACTTCTAGTCTATTTTTTTTATATCTGAGTTTGCCTGTTCTAGGTACCTCATATAAGTGGAATTATACAATATTTGCTTTCTTATGTCTGGTGTATTTCAACCAGCATAATGGTTTCAAGGTTTATTCATAGTGTAATAGTATTATCAGAATGTCATTCCCTCTTAAGGTTGAGTAATAATCTACTGTATATGTCACAGTTTTAACTTTTTTTATTGTTCTAAAGTGGATATAATACAGAACCTAATAATACTATAGATGTTCAAATCTCGACAGGTCCTATTTTTCTTTTAAAGATTTCACTTATTTATTTCAAAGGCAGAAGTAGAGAGAGAGATCTTTGATCTGCTGGCTCACTCCCCAAACGGCCACAAAGGCTGGTGCTAGGCCAGGCTGAAGCCAGGAGTCAAGAGTCTTCTGGGTCTACCACGTGGGTGGCAGGGGCCCAAGGATTTGGGCTATCCTTTGCTGCTTTCTCAGGCACATTAGCAGGGAGCTGGATCATAAGTGGAAGAGCCGGGACTCGAACCAGTGCAAGTATGGGATGCACGTGCCGCAGGCTGTGGCTTAAACTGCTGTGCCACAGCGCAGAATTCCAGGTCCTATCTTCATATTTTTTCCACATCTCATCTTTTTTTAAAAAAATTTTTTATTTGAAAGTCACCCAGAAAGGGAGAGAAGTATCTTCCATCCGAACCAGTGCCCATATGGGATGCTGGGTCCCAGATGGTAGCTGTACCCATATTACGCCACAACACTGGCCCCTCCACATCTCATCTCAGCTTTTATCCATTTTACTTTAAGAACAAGTTGTTTCCATAACAGTATCTGGTACTAACAAAATATCCTCCTGCAGAATTTTTTACTTCAAGCACCCTGCACACAGGGGAAGTTAATAAATTAGTTTACAGCATCCCCTGATTATTAATCATTAACAGCAGATTGCCAAGGAGGACTGGCAAGGACTTGACAGTGTGCAGTGTGGTCAACAGTATTAGGTGTATACAACAGCTGCCCATTTCCACAGAAAATCACACATTCAGAGGAATTTGGTGGCGAAATACATAAAATTACTTGCCTGATGTCTCTGTCAGATCACAGTGTTAAGGGAGAAGTCCTTGAAGAGAGTGATTTAGGGAAAAGGAAATGGAATTGTGAAACTCACTTTGTGGCCTGGCAAATGGTGGTTGTTGACAGTGTCCCATTAAACTGTGTGGGGGTATTTAAGAATCCTCTCCATTTGGCAATGGATTTCCAAAGTGATTGATCTATATTGGGACCATTGTTCAAAATCAATTATTTGATATAATAAAGAAATTGTATGCTAGGTCTATGCTGAGTGAGCAATTACATGATGATTATAGGTTGTACAAATATACCAGTTTCACTAAGGCAATCAGGTGTCAGAAGATGAAATAGTTCTCTGATTAGCATGTTTTTCAAGGAAATAAGCTTGAAAATTACCCTATTAAAAAACCTGGAAAGTACAGAAAAATCAGTGTACAAAGATAATTACTGATAACATGCAATATGTTATTGTTTTTTTCTCCATAAAATAATTTTAAAATCTGTATTAGACTGCTCAGTTGAACTTCTGCTAAGTGGATATTATAGAGCCTATCAAAGAAATCTAGCTTTTCTTGTGCCTCCAATAATATCCTCATGAGCTCCCTTCATGGTGTTGCATGATGTAAATAGTTAACTTTTCTCTCAAGACGAAATTTTATTTTGAAGGCCACTTAGATTTGAGGACTGCAGATCTTTAGCTAGTAAGGACGTTATTCCGATGATAATTCAGGAATCTGAATTTCAAGTGTTTTAATTAAGTTAGAACAAAAAGGCCATCTGTAGTCTCACATCTATTACATTCTTATCCATCTAGCTGCACTCTTACTGTTTTGTTTCTACTATCATTTGCTGTTACTTTGCAACAATTTACAATGAAACAATTTGGCAACAGTGCACTTTTTCTTCAGTCACGCAAGTTTCATGTAACTCTACAAAAATACTTCTCAAGATTTAGTTAAGAAATAAACTTATCTTTGGAACATTTCTGTAACGTGGAAATCGGTACTTTGATACATGAACATTGTTCGTTTAAAAACACTGGAATCGAAACGTTCTTTTCGAAGAATCGTACTGCATACTTCCCTTCGGGAGGCCATCTTGTCGTTGAGGGAAAGGAGCCGCCGGACGGAACCTAGACCTCCCTGTCACTTTTCCCTAAATGTCGCGGGGAAAAGAATCCAACATCGGTACTAGTTAAGAAAGAGCTGGGCAAGTGTCCTCGGGAGGGGGCGCGATGTCTTGAGGGTAACAAAAAGAGCGATCGCTGCGAGGTGGGATCAGTCCCCCACTTTCGCTACCGGTCAAGATTGGCCACCTTCACAAATATCCTGTTTTCCTGAGGCGGAACCCTCGGCGGAACTCAGTGAGACCCAAACCCACATGACTCGAAGTTTCGGGCCAGATCCTGGCCTGCCTGGAATGCCGCGCTGGACGCACAGAGCAAAAAGCCAGAGATGGTGCGGTTTGAGCCCGGGGCCCCTCCGTAGTCTGAAATTGGCGCGGCCGACTCAGCTCCTCTTCCGAAGCGGGAGGGTTTCTGGCGGAGAACGTACTTCCTCTTGAGGCAGGATCAGGTTGTTACAGTAAAAACCCGAGGGCGCCCTCTGTGTAGAGCACTTAAGCTCTTGGCTCACTGCCCAGTGAAAAGACGAAAAGGGGGCGGGGCGTGCGCCGCCTATTTTGTAGGTAACGTACAGGAATGTTAAGACAGTTGCTACTGCCTCTAGGTGGGTTTGCCCGAAAGAAAAATGGCGTTGACACATGTCAACCCGGTACAGTCACGTGCTCACAAGCCGGGATAAGATAGAGTATGGCTTCAGATGACGAGCGGATATTCTTATTCACTTCCGGATGAGACCAGTCGGGCGCCATCTTGTCTTGTTCGTGAAGAAGTAGAAGCATCAAAAGGGTTGGCGAGGTATTACAGGAACGATAGCGACAGTGGTGTTCCGGAACCAGAGTGGGTAAGTGATGGAGAACGATTATACGTGAGGATCTGCCGGCCTATTACAATGCACTTGGTTTCTGTAGTGGAAGTACCGTAACTTAAGCAGGCTGCGTACGCTACTTGGCGCGACCGCCGGAACCTCATTCCCTTAAAGCGGCGGTATCCGCATGACTTAGTGAATTAGCGCGGTGCTCGCGGCGAAAAGGGAATATTCTAATTAGTGAGTGCTCACGACCCCTTCTAGGAGTTTGCTGTTGGATGAGAAGGGAGTAATTGTTGGATGCCAGACCGGCCGTTAAGCACTGCGCGTGCGCAGTGGACACCCTCTTCTGGGGAGGGGGTGGAGGAGGCGGGGGCCGGGGCCTGGAGCTTATGTCCTGTGCGTCCCCGACTACGCAGGCGCGGGCCGGGGCACTCGCGACCTGTTAGCCACAGCTAGGTTCTTTGATTTGAATGTTTCTTGTGTTCTCAGTGGATGGTGGACTTTATGTGTTAAGCTTCACGAAGAGATTTCTGTGGTGGGTAGTGCTGTCATCGGTATTGGGAAGTGGATAAATTTTAGATCGTGACAGATTGTTAAATTAATGTTCCAATTTAAGGTCTTAATCTCGCATTAATCTTTTTTTTCTCCCCTTGCCCCGAAGTAAAGCAAAATAAACTTGGATTTCTTATTTGAGTGCAGCAGTAGTAAAACTCTAAAGGTTTTACTCATGGGATTGTTTTGTATAGCGTCAAAGTCTATAGGAAAAGTAACTAAGTTCTTTTTGAGATGTTTTTGAGAGTCTCTCTATATTTTTTAAAAGATTTATTTATTTGAAAGGCAGAATTCCAGAGAGAGAGAGAGAGAACTCTTCTATCTGCTGGTTCACTCTCCAAATGGCTGCAAATGTCTGGTGCTGGGTGATCCCTGAAGCCTGGAGCCAGGAGTGGGGTCCTGGTCTCCCACCTGGCTGTCCTCTGCTGCTTTTCCAGGAGCGTTAGCAGGGAGCTGCTGGGTCTCCAACCCGTGCCCATATGGGATGCTGGCACCAAAAAATTTTAATAGACTGAATTTTTTAGAACAAGTTTTGATATACAGAACAACTGAACAAATAAGAGTTCCCATGGCTTCTCCACTCTCACCCTACCCCCACCCCAAATGTCCTCTTTAAAAAAAAGGGTTATTTATTTGGAAGGCAGATTTATGGGTGGGGGGTGGGAAGGAGAGCAGTGAGAGAGAGAGAGAGAGAGAATATCTTCCATCCACTAGTTCACTCCCTAAACGATCACGACAGCCAGGGCTGGGGCCAGGCGGAAGCCAGGAGCCAGAAACTTCTTCTTGGTCACCCACATGAGTGGTAAGGTCCTTCTTCCACTGCTTTCCTAGACACGTTAGCAGGGACACGAAGCCCATATGGGATGCCATGTCACAGGTGGTGGCTTAATGTGCCTCGCTGTGACAGCAGCCCTCATATTTCCTTTTATTTACATACATTGGTGTGTGTGGTACTTTTGTTGCAATTAATGGACTAATATTGATAAATTGTTACTGACTAAAGTCCATATTCTGTTCTTATTTCCTTAGTTTTTACCTGTACTACTATTTCTGTTCCAGGATCCCATCTACAATATCAGATTATATTTAGTCTCCTTGGGCTTCTTTTGTTTAGGAGAATTTCTCGGGCTTTCCTTGTTTTGTTGTTGTGGTGACTTTTTTTTTTTTTTTCACTTTATTTGAAATTGAGGCATAGAAAGAGAGACAGACACAAATAGAGATCCTCTATCTGCTGGTTCATTTCCCAAATGTCTTCAGCCAAGGCTGGACCAGTCTGAAGCCAGGAGCCAGGAACTCAGTCTTCGTTTCATGTGGGTGGCAGGGATCCAACTACTTGAGCCATCATCAGCTGCTGCATCCCAAGGTGCACATGAGCAGGAAGCTGGATCAGGAGTGGAGCTGGGACTGAAATCTAAGTACTCTTATGTGGGATGTGGGTATTTTTGAGCAGCATCTTAAAACACTTGCTCTTTTCCCTGTGTTTGGTGACTGGAATGGGCTAAATTGGGTTCCTTCTTATCCCCTACCCCCATTTATATGAAAAGTCCTGACCCTAGTACCTCAGAGTGTGTCTTTAATTAGGAAATGGAGCCTTTTTTTTTTTTTTTTTTTTTTTTTTTTTGTTAACAGGTAAATTACCCAATCTTACTTTTGGATTTTTAAAATATTTGTTTACTGAAGTATAATTGAAACGTACATCTTTGTCCAATCAATTTTGACAAATACACCATTTTTTTCTTTCTGCATTTTATTATTATGGGGATATATTTGAAATAAATCTCTTTGTTTTCTGTGTATTTGTTGTGAGATCCATGTGTATTTTCTTTTTTTTTTTTTTTTTTTAAAGATTGACTTATTTGGGCCGGCGCCGCGGCTCACTAGGCTAATCCTCCGCCTAGCGGCGCCGGCACACCGGGTTCTAGTCCTGGTTGGGGCGCTGGATTCTGTCCTGGTTGCCCCTCTTCCAGGCCAGCTCTCTGCTGTGGCCAGGGAGTGCAGTGGAGGATGGCCCAGGTGCTTGGGCCCTGCACCCCATGGGAGACCAGGAAAAGCACCTGGCTCCTGGCTCCTGCCATCGGATCAGCGCGGTGCGCCATCGGATCAGCGCGGTGCGCCGGCCGCGGTGGCCATTGGAGGGTGAACCAACGGCAAAGGAAGACCTTTCTCTCTGTCTCTCTCTCTCACTGTCCACTCTGCCTGTCAAAAAACAAAAACAAAAACAAACAAACAAAAAAAAAGATTGACTTATTTATTTGAAAGGCAGAGTTACATAGAGGCAGAGGGAGAGAGAGAGAGGTCTTCTGTCTGCTGGTTCACTCCCCAAATGGCTGCAGTGGCCAGAGCTGGGCTGATCTGAAGCCAGGAACCAGGAGCTGGAAGCTTCTTCCAGGTCTCCCATGTGGGTGCAGGGGCCCAAGGACTTAGGCCATCTTCTGCTGCTTTCCCAGGCCATAGCAGAGAACTGGATCAGAAGTGGAGCAGCTGGGACTTGAACTGGTGGCCATGTGGGATACCAGTACTGCAGGCAGCAGCTTTACCTGCTGCACCACAGCACTGGCCCCAGGAGTTGGGCGGGGGGGGTCTTTAAAGACGTAAAATGAGGTCAGAGTTGAAATGCCCTTTTCATCACGTGCTATCAAGGGTATGTACTATCAAACTGACTTAACAAATTGGTAATGACCTTGAATCACCTGCCTGAGGTAATGGTTGTCAGCTTTCTCCATTGTAAAGTGTGGAGTTCATGTCTAAGGAATGAAGAATTCTATTCTTCCCGTATTTATTTGGAATTCTTCTTCTTAAGAGATTTCCTATTCTCCCATTTGTTTATTATACCAGTGTGGACTCGTAATATTTATTTCATACTTTGTATTATAATCTGAATACTACAATTTATGTTGCTCAGGTTCTTCCAAGTTGGTCATTGGCAGCTTTTTCAGTTGTGTATTTTTCTCCTTTGACCTGTCTCATCAGTTTTCCTTTTTTAGCAGTCTTCCTGCCATGAAAAGGTACTCCAGACTCATTTTTTGTATTTCCTGTCCTATGCTAATCTTAGCTATTTCTCTAAAGAGTCCCAATTCCTCTTAGTGAAGAATGGTATGAGAAGCTAGTTTTAGGTGCTTATAGATGCTGCAGCATCATTTTAGCCCTCTCTACATTTATTTCTCAGTTACCACTATTCTGGGGGATATTTTCAACCAAATTTTTCAATTCTCCCATGTTTTTTGAATACTGTACCTTTTTAAAACTACTAGCTACAAAATACTTCAATACATACTAAAATATATATCACATCAAGCGGCAAAAAATTTACCACATTTCAGATGTTTACATGATTAGTCCTTATCAGTACCATTTCTTCTTAACTTGAATTCAACAAGTGAATTCCTTTTGATGTTGAAATTAGTCAGCTGGTGTGTAAGACTGTAATGCCAGAGGTAAAGAGCATTGTTGGCATTTTGTGGCTTCTCACATTGTATTTGATGTGTACCAAAGAATGTTTGTGTTTCTGTATTGCATTGATTTTACAGTTGATTCTTAAGTGTTAGAAAACACCCCATTTTAATTTTTATATAGCTCCTTGTCTTGTTTTATGAGTGATTTATGATTTGAACAAGTCATTTTAGCAGCCTCAGAGCATGTTCTAATATAGCATTATTTAAGAAAAGGCTAAGATTAGCCGGCGCCGTGGCTCAATAGGCTAATCCTCCACCTTGCGGCGCCGGCACACTGGGTTCTAGTCCCAGTTGGGGCGCCGGATTCTGTCCCGGTTGCCCCTCTTCCAGGCCAGCTCTCTGCTATGGCCAGGGAGTGCAGTGGAGGATGGCCCAGGTGCTTGGGCCCTGCACCCCATGGGAGACCAGGAAAAGCACCTGGCTCCTGGCTCCTGCCAGGATCAGCGCGGTGCGCCGGCTGCAGCGGCGGCCATTGGAGGGTGAACCAACGGCAAAGGAAGACCTTTCTCTCTCTGTCTCTCTCTCTCACTGTCCACTCTGCCTGTCAAAAAAAAAAAAAAAAAAAAAAAAAAGAAAAGGCTAAGATAAATGATGGTCGTTTCTAGTTGTATCAGTTTCTAAGGGATGCTGTAACAAATTGTCACAAACTGAGTGGCTTCAAACAACAGAAATTTATTTAGTCACAGTTCTGAAGGCTGAAAATCTAAAATTGAGATTTTGGCCTGCCATGCTATTAGGGCTCTAGGTTAGGATACTTATTGCTTTCTAGGTTTTGGTGGTTCCTGTCAATTCTTGGAGTTTTGTGGTTTTTAGACCCATCATTGTAATCTCTGCAACTTTTGTCACATGGAATTCACCCTGTGTCTTTCTTGTTCTTAAAAGGACACCAGATATTTGATTAGGTCCCACCGTAATCAAGTATGACCTCATCTTAGTTTGAATCTGCAAAACCCTGTTTCCAAATAAGGAGACATCTTATGTATCTTTCATGGCTGGGTACACAGTTATATCATAGTCACAGTTATAACATAGTCCTAAGCTTTTTTTTCTCTGCCACGTGTGATAGTTTTGACGATCTAATGCATCTTGATTGTTGATCTTTCTGTTCTTCCCAAATCTTACTTGTTTTCCAAGAAAATCAGTTAACTTGATCCAAAGGGAAGTAATTTCAAGAAAGTCTTACATCTTGATTCAATAACAGGGTTTCTCCAGACTTGTAACCAACTTTACAATTGAAAATTGAATCTAAAGGAAGAACGAGTATTGAAATCAATTTTTATAAGATCACAGTAGCAGTATTAGAATGTTATTTTAATGGTTGGAATATTAATGTATTTACTTGGAAACATTTCATGAATACGTAGACTGTTTTAACTGCTCAATTTGGAGAATTCAGATAATTATAAAATATTTCCTCTTTCTTCAATATTATTGGATGAGCCAAGACAAAAAGAAACTCAGGAAAATTCTTAATAGATCATCTCTAAGAAGTATTATATCTATAATTTGGCATTGTAGAAATTTTTAAATAGTACAAAGGTGAATGTAGTAAATGTACATGTTTGATCATTATCAGCATTTTTCAAATCATCATATTTTTTTCAGATTTATTTATTTATTTGAAAGGCAGCCTTACAGATAGAGGGAGAGACGGATCTTCCATTCGTTGCTTCACTCCCCAAGTGGCCACAATGGCTGGGGCTGGGCCAGGGTGAAGTCAGTAGCCTGTAGCTTCTTCTATGTCTTCCATGTGGGAGCAGGGTCCCAAGCACTTGGGCCATCTTCTGCTGCTTTCCCAGGTGCATTAGACGGGCTGGATTGGAAATGGAGCGGCCAGGTCTTGAACTGGTGCCCATATGGGATGCTGACGTTGCAGGCGGCGGCTTTACCTGATGTGCCACAATGCCAGGCCCCCAAATCATTTTTAAACTAGTGTGTAAATGTCATTTTTAGTGGTACAAGGTTATGTCATTCATTAAACTATGGTGAAAATTAAACGTTCAGTTTATACTCTGTATCCATGGATTCCTCATATATAAATTCAATCATGGATAGAAAATATTTGAGGAGAAAAAAAGTCTTTCTTGACCTTATTTACTGAACAGTACAATGTAATACCTGTATTGCATTTATATTATATTATGTATCTTTTTAAAAAGATTTATTGTATTTATTTGAAAGACAGGTAAAGGTTGCGGGGCAGTGGAAGACAGAAGGAAAAACATCTTCCATCTGCTGGTTCACTTCACAAGTGACCACAGTGGCTAGGGCTGGGCCACAGTAAAGCCGGGAGCCAGGAGCTTCATCTGAGTCTCCCACGTGGGTGGCAGGAGCCCAGGTATTTGGACCATCTTCTGCTGATTTCCAAGGCACATAGGCAAGGAGGTGGATAAGAAGTGGATCACCTGGGATTGGAAGCAGGGCTCCTATGGGATGCCAGTGATGCAGGCAGTGGCTTACCCTTCTGCACCACAGTGCCAGCCCCAGCTGTATATATCTTTTGACTACTGGATATACTGTTGTATTCCTTCTGTTTTCCAGATTTTGCATATAAGTTGGTAATGAAAATTTTGTGGTGAAGGTGAAAGAAGAAACAATAGAGCTTAAGTCACTTATTGAAATTATTTTTGTTATTAAAAATTAATTAACAAAGTCCTTTATGTAACATTGTGCTAGGTAGTAAAATATATAGAAATTTTTAGTAAGTATGTGAATAATGCTAGCTTCATAACAAATCTTAACCTAAAGTCTTTCCCTTTTGTAGGAAATTTAGATAACTATAAATTTAGATTTTTGTGACCGGAGCTACCTCTTTTGGATGAAGTTATAGAAATTTACTCCAAATCTTCAAAAGAAAATGAGATAGAAACTAGGTGATTTGCCAGATGTCTCAGATGACTTTTCTGTAGCTTTTATTACTCATAACAGTCATTATGCATTATGCTCATCAGCTTCCTTTATTATATTTTTAAAAATTTATATATTTCTAAAAATATACATGACACAGTTATTCAAAGAATACAAAGGATGTAAAACAAAAAACCAAAAGTCTGTGA
The DNA here is from genome assembly GCF_964237555.1 of Oryctolagus cuniculus. NCBI lineage: Eukaryota > Metazoa > Chordata > Mammalia > Lagomorpha > Leporidae > Oryctolagus > Oryctolagus cuniculus. Next base: position 72,289,086 of record NC_091436.1, read on the forward strand.
TTTATTTCCACTTCCCAGAGCTTACAAGATTTTAAGAGATTTCTGTAATTTAGTTTTCTGTACATAATAGCATTAAAAAGAAAAAGCCTCAAGTGGCATCATTTTTCATGTTGTTTCATGTTGGTTTTTTTTTTTTACTTACTGTTTGCATAGCAATACATGTTAGTACATAAAAACAGCCCGTTTTCATGGCTGAATAGGGGTCCATTATATGGTTCACTTTTTTTTTAGCTTTTATTTAATAAATATAAATTTCCAAAGTATAGCTTATGGATTACAATGGCTCCCCCCCCATAACTTCCCTCCCACCCTCACCACTCCCATCTCCCGCTCCTTCTCCCATTTCATTCATATCAAGATTCATTTTCAATTATTTTTATATACAGAAGATCAATTTAGTGTATATTAAGTAAAGATTTCAACAGTTTGCACCCACATAGAAACATAAAGTGTAAAATACTGTTTGAGTACTAGTTATAGCATTAATTCACATTGTACAACACATTAAGGACAGAGATCCTACATGAGGAGTAAGTGCACAGTGACTCCTGTTGTTGACTTAACAAATTGACACTCTTGTTTATGGCGTCAGTAATCACCCAAGGCTCTTGTCATGAGCTGCCAAGGCTATGGAAGCCTTTTGAGTTTGCTGACTCCAATCTTAGTTAGACAAGGTCGTAGTCAGAGTGGAAGTTCTCTCCCTTCAGAGAAAGGTACCTCCTTCTTTGATGGCCCCGTTCTTTCCATTGGGATCTCACTCACAGAGATCTTTCATTTAGATTTTTTTTTTTTTTTTTTTGCCAGAGTGTCTTGGCTTTCCATGCCTGAAATACTCTCATGGGCTTTTCTGCCGGATCCGACTGCCTTAAGGGCTGATTCTGAGGCCAGAGTGCTGTTTAGGACATTCGCCATTCTATGAGTCTGCTGTGTATCCCGCTTCCCATGTTGGATTATTCCCCCCCCCCCCCTTTTTTTTTTTTGACAGGCAGAGTGGACTGTGAGAGCGAGACAGAAAGGTCTTCCTTTTGCCATTGGTTCACCCTCCAATGGCTGCCGCCACCGGTGCGCTGCAGCCAGCGCACCGCGCTGATCCGAAGGCAGGAGCCAGGTGCTTCTCCTGGTCTCCCATGGGGTGCAGGACCCAAGGACTTGGGCCATCCTCCACTGCACTCCCTGGCCATAGCAGAGAGCTGGCCTGGAAGAGGGGCAACCGGGACAGAATCCGGCGCCCCGACCGGGACTAGAACCCGGTGTGCCGGGGCTGCTAGGCGGAGGATTAGCCTAGTGAGCCGTGGCGCCAGCCATATTCTCTCCCTTTTTAATTCTATGTTAGTGTTAGCAGACACTAGTCTTGTTTAGGTGATCCCTTTGACAGTTAGTCCTATCATTATGATCAGTTGTGAACAGAAATTGATCACTGGAACTAGTGAGATGGCATTGGTAAGATGAAGTTTTGGGTAAATCTTTACTTCTGGAGATTAAATTAGAGTTGAGGGGCTGATGTTCTGACAGTGAGTTAAACTACCACCCGTGAAGCCAGCACTGATATGGTGCTAGTTTGAGTCCCTGCTGCTACTCTTCTGATCCAGCTTCCTGCTAATGTGCCCGGAAACGCAGTGGAAGATGGTCCAAGTACGTGGGTCCCTGCTGTCCATGTGGAGACTTAGATGGAGTTCCTTGCTCCTGGCTTCAGCCTGGCCCAGGCCCAGCCATTGCTGCCATTCAGGAAGTGAATCAGCAGATGGAAGTACTGTCTCTCTCTCTCTCTTCCTTTCTCTATAACTGCCTTTCAAATAAGTAAATAAATCTAAAAAAAAATGGAGTTGAACAGGAATGAGTTGTCTCGATTGCCATTTTTTAAAAAACCCATGGTATTTATAAACTGGAGGAGTGCTGTCAGAAGTGATAGTGAGAAAATCCTCGTAATGGTGTTAAGCATCACTGATTGAAGCTTCCTGTACTAAGTTTCCACGTGTTTCTCATTTAATTCTAATGAGTACCCTATGCGGTAGACACTACTGTAGATGGGAAAACCAAGGACTAGAGAATAATTTGTAAGTGTTCACATAGCTTGGAATGAATTTAAATAGGCATCATAAACCTGTGATGCGCAGTATAGTCTAGGTGACAAGTGATGTTCAAAACATTTAAGAGAAGTGAAAAAGTTATCTGTGACAACCACTATAAATATGAGTAAGGAAAATTTATTTAGAGTGATTTATTTAGTCATTACCTTGTTTGTACCATTTAAGTTAATACCAGGTGGATGAGATCTTTTCAAATATTCTTTTTTTCCCTCAATCTCTAAATTGTTTGACGTGATTTTGTATTGTGAATGAATTAAGTAATAAGACATTTTAAAAGGAAAAAATAGATGTTATAAAGCCTTGTATCTTCATTTCTGATTTATCGCTTTACCTTAACTTTATAGTGATAAAATAATTCCGACTATGAAGTTAACAAAAGGAAAAGTTCCAAATTAATTTGGAGATGATCACATTTTCATGTTGCATCTCATTTATTTTATTTTTATTTTAATAAATTTTCATAATCTATGAGCAAACACCGTGTTTTTGTCTTTTTTTCTCCCTAGGGTATAAATATTCTTGCTGCTATGCTTCCAAGCTGTAGTTTGAATCAATCTAAGTTTTAAACAGAAGGTGAACCTCTGAGGTCAGTGAAGTAGTTGGTGTGTTTATTTCCTTGTTATCTGGCTTTCCTATTTTTGTGATCCTGCAGTACTAAGACTTGGTTTGGTTTGGTTTTAACATAGAGGAAAGGGTTAATCTAGAAGGATCTGTTTAGTAAGCACTTATTGAATACCTGCAGTGTGCTAAGTTCTAGGATACAAAACAAAGAAGAAATACAAATTTCTTGTGTATCATTGGTTCTTAAATAGGGTTTTGTATAATTTTGGGTCTGAAACAAAAATAGACTTGTAGGAATTTTAAACTTTCTTTTAGTAAAGCTTTCAAACTAGTTTAGAGAAAAGAAGGCTAGTGTGATGACCCCTTATTCTCACCCTACTTCCAGCACACACAATGCCTACCTCCTAGATTTAGTTTTTTACGTGGCATGTCCTCTCTCTTACTTTCCATACTATTTATGTTAAGAATCCAGGTCTTACAAACTAGCTCACCTCTAGCTTTGATTGTTTCTTCTTTGTCACCAATAATTCTTTTATACTAGAAGTGAGATCCAAAAACTCAATTGGATTCAGTTAAACATTTTTTGTGACAGTGTTGATAGTGACTCTGGAAGCATAATACTGATCTTACAGACACCTAATCTGTGGAGTGATATTTTGGCAACCTTTGAATTTCCTATTTCTCATTAACTTTTCTTCTAAGATTTTCTGAGTCAGTTATTAGGTTTGGCCATATGGTAGTTTTCAATTTCTAGGCTACTTCTGTCTTTATTTTTATAATAATTATTTAAAAGGAAGAATTTTTCTTCATCAGCTACAGCTGTTTGGTTACCCTCTTAAAGGAGTTTTGACTGAGGGGAGATGAAGTTGCTTTTTCTTATAATCTTCAAAATAATGCATTTTCCAGTGATTTATATTGGGGAAAATTAGATGGTTGGTCTTGGTTTGCTTTTTTCAAGCTGAAGTGATTAGATCTGCACTTTCTGTCAAACTCAGATACTAACATTAAAATAAAAATTTCTGCTTTTGCTTGCTAACCTAAAAAAATTCAGTTGGCTCTCGAAACCTGGTGGTTAGAATTTTAGAGCTCTTGCCACATAAATGTCATATAACTCTGATGTGTGAAGTTTTAAGATTGAAGGACTCTAATTTTTAACTATGCTTACTTTGTTGAAGATAAAGAATCAACTATTTTGAAAGAAAAAATGTGGGATCAAGGAGGACAACCTTGGCAACAATGGCCCTTGAACCAGCAACAGTGGATGCAGTCATTCCAGCACCAGCAGGATCCAAGTAAGGATACAAACTGAATTTGGACTAGCGGAGGTTTGAATATATGGTGATGGGTATGAGCTAGGGCTCAGGGAGATGAAATTAGAATTGGATCACTTTATGGTCAGAATATAATTTTTTATCATAAATATTTATTTATATTCAGTTAATAATACATATCTGGGGCATGTGTTTGGCCTGGCAGTTAGGGTGCAGTCTTGGCACCACTCCCAACACCTTCCTGCTGTGCGCTCCCTGGGAGATAGCAGGTTATCACTCAGGTAGTTGAGTCCCTGCTGTGCGTATGGGAGATGTGATTTGAGTTCCTGGTTTCCTGGGTTTGGCCTGAACCAGCTTGGGTCCCTAGGGCTTTTGTGAGCTTTGCTGAGGAATAAGCCAGCAGATGGGAGCTCTTTCTGTCTTTTTGTCTATTTCTCTGCCCTTCAAATAGGTAAGAGTAAGTAAATAATTTTAAAAATTAATAATACATATCAGTTACTTTGTTAGGAGAAGAGCTAGGTTTGTTAGGATTATAGTTGGACGTTTGAAAAATTTTAGGTTATATACTGCCAGGTTTAACTTCCTAAGTGTTATACCATTCATAAAGTTTTTTAAAAAGTATTTATTTTAGAGGCAGAGAGACAGGTAAGCAGAGAGAACTCCCATCCCCTGGTTCATTTCCCAGATGCCCAGAGTACTTCCCAGTACGGACTAAAGCTAGAAACTGGGAAGCTGAGAACTCAATCCAGGTCTCACGTGCATGGGCATGGCAGGAACTCAATTATTTAAGCCATCACTGATGCCTATCAGGGTCCTGATTAGGTCAGGGCCAGAGCCGGGTGTCAAACCAGGTTCTCTAGTATAGAATGCGACTGTCCTAACTGGCGTCTTATCACTAACCCACACACTCATCTACATCCTTATAGTTTTAACCAAAGTTTATGAGAATGTCTATTTAATCCTTGCTAAACTGAGATGCAGGAAAATGTGTCTTTTTCTGCTTTTTTACTTCATGAATAAAATTAGACTTTAAAATATTAAGTATAACTATTTGGGAAGGTGAAAGGGAGGGACTTTAAGATAGTGAGGGCAGTATATTTTAAATAAAGATTGGCTAAGAAGTTGTTAAAGAGACTTGTTCAGGCTAGAAATGAGAGGGAAAAGAAGGGCAACTATGCGGAAGAGAAGGGGTAGCTAGCTACACTCCTCCAAGGTCTGTAGGCTCAAAATAGGCTTGCAAAGAGAAATAGGACATGACGAAGCTAGAAATGATTGATTAAAAAAGAAAAAAAATGATTATTTATTTATTTTGAAAGTAACAGTTACAGAGAGGGAGAGACAGAGAGAAAGATCTTCCATCTGCTGGTTCATTTCCGCATAGCTGCAGTGGCCAGCTCTGGGCCAGGCAGAAGCCAGGGGGCAGGAGCTTCTTTTGGGTCCCCCATGTTTATAGCAGGGGCCCAAACACTTGGGACTTGGACGTTTTCCACTGTTGCTTTCCCAGGCCATTGGCAGGGAGCTGGATCAGAAGTGGAGCAGTCAGGTCACAAACTGGTGCCCATATGGATTGCCGGCATCACAGGTGGTAGCTTTACTGTTATACTGCAATTCTGGCCCCTAATTTTTTATTTCTATGGTCCTGATTTTTTCCAGAGGATGACTTTTAAAAATGAGTAAACTGGGGCCGGTGCTGTGGCTCACTTGGTTAATCCTCCACCTGTGCCGCTGGCATCCCATATGGGCACCGGGTTCTAGTCCAGATTGCTCCTCTTCCAGTCCAGCTCTCTGCTGTGGCCTGGGAGGGCAGTGGAGGATGGCCCAAGTGCTTGGGCCCCTGCACCCGCATGGGAGACTGGAAAGAAACACCTGGCTCCTGGCTTCGGTTCAGCACAGCGCTAGCCATACTGGCTGTTTGGGGGGTGAACCAACGGAAGGAAGACCTTTCTCTCTGTCTCTCTTTCTCACTGTCTATTACTCTACCTGTCAAATAAAAAAAAAATGAATAAACCAAAATTTGGGGCTTAAATTTCCTTTGAGTTAATATTAGAAATGAGTGTTTTTGTGAGTGCCTTTCCTGAAAATCTAAAGCAGTTTGTATTCTAGCCTAAATTTGGGTTATTTTCTTTTTTTTTAAAGGTTTATTTATTTATTTGAAAGAGTTACACAGAGAAAGGTAGAGATAGAGAGAGCTTCCATCTGCTGGTTCACTCCTCAGGTGTCCTCAATGGCCAGGGCTGGGGCAGGCTGAAGCCAGGAGCTTCTTCCAAGTCTCCCACATGGGTGGCAAGGGCCCAAGAACTTGGACCATCATCTGGTGCTTTTCCCAGGCCATTAACAAGGAGCTGGATCAGAAGTAGAGCAGCTGGGACACTAACAGGCACCCAAATAGGATTCTGGCACTGCAGGCAGCAGCTTTACTTGCTATGCCACAGTGCCAACCTGTGGGTTATTTTCTAAGCATCCTTTCAGTTATAATAGTCTGTAATACTTAAAATCTTTATTAAGGAATATCTAAGAAGCTTTTTTTTTTTTTTTTTTTTTTTTAGCATGGAGGCATTATTCCTATAGCTCCAACATTTTGAGTCCTCAATTTTGTGTTCATTTTTATTAGGCCAGATTGACTGGGCTGCCTTGGCTCAAGCTTGGATTGCCCAAAGAGAAGCTTCAGGACAGCAAAGCATGGTGGAACAACCACCAGGAATGATGCCAAATGGCCAAGATATGTCTACAATGGAATCTGGTCCAAACAATCATGGAAATTTTCAAGGGGATTCAAACTTTAACAGAATGTGGCAACCAGGTTTGTTGTTTTGTCTTCCAAATTTTAGGACTATGTTTTAAATAAAATGAGCATTAATTAAATTATTTAATTTGCTTAATTTTATGACTTACTCAGATTAATGCTCCTTAAAGAATAGGTAGTTTCAGTTTGATTTGACCTTAACATTTTGTGGTTAAAATTATTCTGTACTCAATTGGCTAGCATTGTGGCACTCAGTTTGATTCTTTTCTTGGTTCTTCATTCCTAGGCTGACAGGGGCTGGGAACACTCTGGAAACCTCACTTGGCATCTAGGGAAGAGAGCATTCTTTGTCTCTCTGTTGCAACCTCTGGCCTTTTCAGAAGCAGCACTGGCAGAGTAAAAACATGGCTAGTCTCTAATTAAAGAAAAATTGTGTCACTATGTGACAAATAAGTCTGTCAAATATACTCTGCCCCACCATCCGCCCACCTACCTTTTCCCCTTTTTTTCAGATAGTGAAAACTTCTAGTTTTTGTCTGTTTTATTTTTGTTGGTTTTTTTTTTTTTTTTGCTTCACAGTATAATTTAGAGTCTTTGATGCTAATTCAGTTTTCCATGGCTTGTGTTATTAATTTTTAATAGTCATTTCAAATTATTTATAGAGGAATCTCTCATTTGAGTATGCTGATGATGTGGTCATATCTTTCCCTATGAATATTATTGTTTTTCATACTATGTAAGAATGAAAAACTAAAGAACTAATCCCCTAACATCACTTTTAAAAGGATAACAAATCCTCTATTTGATTCTGTGAGGTGATTTATTATTAGCTTTTTTGGAATGCCAGACTTCTCCAAGTTTGAAAATATTTCAATTCCCAAATTCTAGTGTATAAATGAATCACACTTTCCCACCTCCCTTCACCCCCCAGTTTCACTATACTGGCTTTCTTTGTGACTAAGCAAGTGGTTTATCTTTGTATACCTCAATTTCCCCTCCTGAAATTGACAAAAATAATACCTGATTTTTTTTCCCCCTACCTCACAGGGATGTTGTGAGGATAAATGTGTTCATAGAAGAAAAAAATATATAAAATCTCAAAGTATTATTTTTATGGTGGTGTTACTGAACAGAATTAGAAAATTCATTTAAAAAATGCTTTGATTTTTGTTACATTCATTAAAAATAATTTTGGGCATTTGGTTTCCATTTGGGTTATGAATTAGAGTTGAATTAGCTCTTTTAAGTCATTTGTAAGATAGTTTAGTTCATTGCTTAATTTTAAGATATGCAGAAGGAGTTTTACCAAGAAGTCGTAAGTTTTCTGTATTTGTTTATGAAAAGTCTAGTTTTCTTGAGATCTTAAACATTTGTATTGATTTTGTTATAACCCCCTGTTGAATGTTTTTATGCCTGAATCTTAAATAGAATGGGGAATGCACCAGCAACCCCCACACCCCCCTCCAGATCAGCCATGGATGCCACCAACACCAGGCCCAATGGACATTGTTCCTCCTTCCGAAGACAGCAACAGTCAGGACAGTGGGGAATTTGCCCCTGACAACAGGCATATATTTAACCAGAACAATCACAACTTTGGTGGACCACCCGATAATTTTGCAGTGGGGCCAGTGAACCAGTTTGACTATCAGGTGAAAGATATTTTGTTGCTTTAATATTGTAGATGTGCACGTAACCCATTCTTTGGAAGTGTCTCATCAAGAATTCCTAAGATATGTGTTTCACTTCTCAGATTTGTACAGATAAGCACATACTGTGTCTCAGAAGTTTTTATTTTGAGTATTAAAATCATTAGATTTTTGGCTTTTGATTTGATTAGGAAAATAGTATAAAGAATCATTAGGGAAAAATTTGGATAAAATGAAAAATGTGTAAGTGCAATAGCTGTATGTTTTGTTTTCTAATTTATAATTATAAAATGGCATATTTAAATAAAGTTTAGAAAATTCACAGTAGTTGAATATATTATTTATCAATATTAAGCCATGAATACAACACATGAACATAGATCATCTTCCTAGTTGCAATTCCTTCTACTATGTAGAATTATGACTGTTTTTTAGTGGTTTTTGCTTTTTCATTCTGACATGACATGTTAATAGGATTGTACATAATTTCCTTTGTAGCATCCAATTCATTCCTAGGGACATAGAACTCTATGGGGAATAGTGTCATCATGTAAGGCTTTATTTTCACTATCTACTCTGCTAGAGTCTACCATTAAATTACAATGCCAGGTGTCTTTTTTAAATAACTGGTTACAATTATTACCTTTTAAATTGAGGTATCATAGTTTAAAACTTTGAAAAAAATCCATACAGTTTTTCATTAATTCTGAGGTGGATAGTTATGTCCTTTGATAATGGACGTACAGGGTTCACCCTGAGAACAGTAATCCTTTAATTAATACATAGGCAGATGCTTGTTGTATACTCATAGTTGGTATACAGATAAGACAATTTCTGTTTTGTTTTTGAAGAAATGCAACAACAGGGAATTTGTACTTATCCCACTTTTATTGGTGGATCACATGCTAATAAGAGAAAGAGCTTCATTGGCAACTGGCCTAAAAATGCCTCTGAAAATAGCAGAATTATAGAAAATAATAACTTCTGTCTTTGCTTATGAGTAAATATATCTTAAAAGATTACAGAAACAAGTTCCCTAGAAATAGAGAGTTTGAAATTGACTAAAGTTTTTCTGCATTTTCTAATTAAAAAAAGCTTGTTACTTATTTGATGTCTTAGTTTATAAATGGATTTAAAATGAAAATGTTCATATGTATACATATAAATACACACACATACATATGTGTATATATATATATATATATATATCCTTTTCTGTACTTCTTAAAAATAGCATATCAACTGGCTTTTAGAAGTCAGAAATCCTTACATAGGCAGAAAATCTTTATCCTTCATAAGAAAAATAGGCCTAGGCTCTTGGGGCTACAGAAATATCGGTGGATGTTAGAACCATGGAATTCTTGGATTTGCTGCACACATGGATTTCTACTGTCCCAGTTCATAACACGTGTGTGTCCCAGAGAGTATGTTGTATTAATGTGAAGAAAAATAAACTGCAATACTCTTTCAGCATGGGGCTGCTTTTGGTCCACCGCAAGGTGGATTTCATCCTCCCTATTGGCAACCAGGACCTCCAGGACCTCCAGCACCTCCCCAGAATCGAAGAGAAAGACCGTCATCATTCAGGGATCGGCAGCGTTCACCTATTGCACTTCCTGTGAAACAGGAGCCTCCACAAATTGGTAGCTATTTACCTAAGTTTAATGAACTACATTTGTCTTGATTTCGTTTTCATGTTAAAAGGATGCTTTGTTTCCTTTAATTGCTCTGTTATTTCTGATATGTTAAGAACTGATCTTTTATTTATTTAAAGTGCTAATTTTTTTCAAATATTGTTTATTTGAAAGGCAGAGCGACAGATTTTCCATTTGTTGGTTCACTTCCCATATGACTGAAATTGCTAGAGCTGGGCCAGGCTGAAGCCAGGAGCCAAGAACTCCGCCTCCCACATATCTATGCCCCTTTATATCTGGATGGTGCCAAATCATCCAGCATTTAATGGACCAGACATTGAGGTCTTTCCTTTTTACATTTTATGGAGATTCTAGATTACTGCTTTTTAACTTGTACTCATTCAAATGAATTCTTAATCAGTTAGAAAAGAACTTCTACTTTTTTTTCTTGTTTTTTTTTTTTTTTTTTAATTTATGTAAGCTGAACAAATTTCATGTATTTCATATATACAGATTTGGGGCACAGCTTGTACTTTTGACTCTGTTCTGATTTCGTATTTTAGGAAGCAACTTAGTATAAGAAATTAACTCTGAATTAGCCCACATCACTGTATATTGGCTTTTTAACCTTGGGCACATGGCTTAATCTGTTGGAACCTATTCGTTCACCCTCAGATGAGATCTGATAATAGTAGTGATCTATGAGGGCTTTTTGTAAGGATTAAATGAGATTTTTTTTTTTAAGATTTTTTACTTATTTTAGAGGCAGATTTACAGAGAGAGACAGAGAGTGACAGAGAAAAACGTCTTCCATCCGCTAGTTCACTCCACAAATGGCTACAACTGCCAGAGCTGGGCCAATCCAAAGCCAGGAGTCAGAAGCCTCCTTTGGGTCTCCTACATAGGTGCAGGGGCCCCAGCAGTTGGGCTACCCTGCATTGCTTTCCAGGCTATAAGCAGAGAGTTGGATTGGAAGAGGTGCAGCTGGAACACAAACTAGTGCCCATATGGGATGTGAGCGCTGCAGGCAGAAGCTTAGCTGGTTTTGAGATGATTTTTTTTTAAAAAGATTTAGTTATTTTTTTGAAAGGCAGAGTTACAGAGAGAGAGGGGAGAGATCTTCTTCCATCTGCTAGTTTCACTCCCTAAAAGGCCACAACAGCCAAGGCTGGACCAGGCTAAAGCCAGGAGCCTGGAACTCCATCCAGGTCTCCCACGTGAATGGCAGGGACCCAAGTACTTTCTTTTCTTTCTTTTTTTTTTTTTAATTTTTATTTTTTAAATAATTTTTTTTGACAGGCAGAGTGGACAGTGAGAGCGAGACAGAGAGAAAGGTCTTCCTTTGCCGTTGGTTCACCCTCCAATTGCCGCCGCGGCCGGCGCACTGCTAATCTGAAGGCAAGAGCCAGGTGCTTCTCCTGGTCTCCCATGGGGTGCAGGGCCCAAGAACTTGGGCCATCCTCCACTGCACTTCCTGGCCACAGCAGAGAGCTGGCCTGGAAGAGGGGCAACCGGGACAGAATCCGGCACCCCAACTGGGACTAGAACCGGGTGTGTCGGCGCCGCAAGGCGGAGGATTAGCCTAGTGAGCCGCGGTGCCGGCATACTGTGGCTTTCTTCCACTGCTTTTCCAGGTGTGTTAGCAGGGAGCTGGAATGGAAGTGAGCAGCCAGGACTTGAACCAGTGCTCATATGGGATGCCAGAGTCACAGGCTGAGGCTTAACTCACTATACCACTATACTACAATGCTGGCCTCAAGATGATTTGTTGTTGTTGTTGTTGTTTGACAGGCAGAGTGGACAGTGAGAGACAGAGAGAAAGGTCTTCCTTTGCCGTTGGTTCACCCTCCAATGGCTGCTGCGGCCGGCGCACCGCGCTGATCTGAAGGCAGGAGCCAGGTGCTTCTCCTGGTCTCCCATGGGGTGCAGGGCCCAAGCACCTGGGCCATCCTCCACTGCACTCCCTGGCCACAGCAGAGAGCTGGCCTGGAAGAGGGGCAACCGGGACAGAATCCGGCACCCCGACCAGGACTAGAACCCAGTGTGTCGGCGCCACAAGGCGGAGGATTAGCCTAGTGAGCCACGGCGCCAGCCAAGATGATATTTTAATGTTTCATTCTGCCTTGGCAAAATCCAAGCATAAGACATTTTCGTTAACACTATTAAAAGTTACGGTTTTCAAAAATTTACTCATATCTTTGTAAAAATTCAGAAATAGTGAACTCATGTTTGTAATTTTTATTTAACTGACTTGTAAATATTTTTTCAGATGCAGTAAAACGCAGAACTCTTCCAGCTTGGATTCGTGAAGGTCTTGAAAAAATGGAACGTGAAAAGCAGAAGAAGTTGGAGAAAGAAAGAATGGAGCAGCAACGTTCACAACTGTCCAAAAAAGAAAAGAAGACCACAGAAGACACTGAAGGAGGAGATGGGCCTCGTTTACCTCAGAGAAGTAAATTTGTAAGTAGAATCTGTTGACATGAGACTCCATGTGACAGTTTTATCTGTGTAAAAGAGATCATTGAAATGTTTTAGCTTGGAGGAAAATATTAATGTTCCTGAGATTATTTTTAGTTAGTATACCTGGGGGACTATGGTTGATTGTGTGTTTTTGTTTATTTGAGAGTTTTCATCTGCTAGTTTACTTTCCAAGTGCCTCCAGCAGTGGGGCTGAGCCAGCAGTAACTTGTTCCGTGCTGGTTTGACATCAGCACTGTCTAGTATGTGACTCAGGAAATGGGTCCTCTGCCCAAGGACCTTTGCTGCTGCAGAAGTACATCTCAGTGAAAGCAAGGCAGCTAGATTTTGGCAGAACTTTCTAGTTTTGCTTAGATTCCATAAATACTATAAATTACTTTTCTTTCTCCTAAAAGACTTAGGCCAAAGCTATATTTTTTTTGTACTGGATGTTATAGAAGTAAATGAAAAATACTGTTTATGTTTACCTCTTTTATTTTTTAAGCCTTTAAAAATATATAGATATATAATATATAGATATATAATATATAAATTTTTTTTATGGTCAAAAATTGTTTGGAAATTATCCTTCCTTCTGAAATGCCTTTGAGCTTCTTTGGGCTTGTGTTAAATATATTTTTCCTCTGGTCCAAATAATCTTTCCAGAGTAGCACTGAAGTGATCATCTGGTCTTTTACTTAGTGGGATCATTATGAGTCACTATGGGAAGCCTCTTTGACTAAAGAAGGGTCCCCTTTTGAAGGTGTGCTATGGATACTGAAGCCTAAAATTGTACAGTGATAACTTGCTGGCATTTGCTCACTCTGAAGTATATCTAATTTTTTAAACTATTTTTTTCCATTATGTGGCTAAAGAGAAATAAGTTTTGCTAACTTTCACGGCCAGCTGAGATCTTGGAACTATGTAAAGATATTTTATTTTTAGTCATATTTAGGAAAGTAAACATATGATTAATAACATGTAGTACATTTATCCAAAGTTCCTGATACCATTCATTTTAGAACTGTCATATAGAAATAGGTGTTAATTAAATGTGTCTCTGGACATATTTTTCTGGTTTTTTATAAAATAAGGTCAAAATTGACTAAGGGAAAAACAAAATTTAAGAATTAAAATAATTCTTGGGGGCCGGCATTATGGCACAGTGTAAGATAAAGCTGTGCCTGCAATACTGGCATCTCATGTGGGTAGCAGTTCGTATCCCGGCTACTCCGTTTCTGATCCAGTTCCCTGCTAATGGCCTGAGAAAAGTAGCAGAAGATGTCCCAATTGCTTGGGCCCCTGTTACCCACCTGGGAGACTTGGAAGAAGCTCCTGGGTCCTGGCTCTGATCTGGCCCAGTTTTGGTCATTGTATCCATCTGGGGAGTGAACCAGCAGATGCAAAATCTGTCTCTTTCTCTCTGTCTTTCCCTTTCTCTAACTCTGACTTTCAAATAAATGTTTAGAAAATAAAGAGTTAAAATAATTCTTTCATAAGCTATCTTATAGTCAGATTTCTTTCTAGATAATACTTTTTAAACTACCACATGAAGTTTATAGTACAAAACTGTAAATTAGCAATTTTACTTTTATATTTCTATTTCATCACTTCTTAATTTGGAGTCTTAAATTTTTGGTGTACTTTAAGGAAAGAATTTTGGATTAAAAATGTGAATTTGGGCTACCATCTATTTTTGTGTAGGATAGTGATGAGGAAGATGAAGACGCTGAAAACCTTGAAGCTGCAAGCAGTGGAAAAGTCACAAGAAGTCCATCTCCAATTCCTCAAGAAGAGCAGAGTGAACCAGAAATGACTGAAGAAGAGAAAGAATATCAAATGGTAGAATGTTTAGTTTCTTACTGTGTACAGGGATTTATTTTGTTAGTAATTGTGGCTAATCTAAACATTTAAACTGAGAACTATAGAATAGTTAGAAAATGTTTATATATAGATTGGCTGGGCAAATAATGTCTGCAGAATCCAGATGACTTTTAACACGCAAAATTCCAGCCTAAAAGCAGCCTTTAAGCCCATTTCCCAATACTAATATTGCAATTAAAACAGTCTTTTGCCATATGAGATTCAAGAGAATATTAATCTATTTTTTCTAAAGTGTGTTTTGTTAAATAGAAACATTGAGAAGTGATAAAAGAATTCATAGAAGTACAAGTTTAGGAAGCCTTGGAGTAGGGCACAGACTTCATAGTAAGAATCCTGAATGCCTTTGATTTTCCATATTGTATATTGTCATTTTGTGAGATTGAGATTCTAATATGCTGTGCTTCTCACTTCAAAGACCTATGATTTTTAGAGTGTCTTTAGAAAATGCTGAGTCATTTTACTCTTATTTTAATAGATGGGCAATGTGGAGCACAAGAAGGCTCAGGGACTAGTGAAGAGTAGTCTGCATTTCAGGAAATCGGTAGCTCAGCCAGGGCTAGAATTCAGCACTTACTTTAGGTCTGTTGAACTTGCCATTTTATATTATGTTAGCTCCCTTAAGAATTCTGCTATAGGTTATTAGTGTATTAGAGTACTCAAGAATAAAACAACTTCATTTGGTAGAATGGAGTAACATCCTTTTCCCCAACTATTCTTGTATTGTTCCCCAGATGTTTTTAATCTAACCTTGAGAAACTGACTTAGGAAACTAGTATTGTACTGTTTACCAGTATTATTTAATGAAGGGAAAGGGATACTCCTTATGGGGATTTTCCCTCTAGAGTAAGAATTCATTGTCTTCATTTTTTCCTTTGACCCATAAGATTTTAGAATTTTTTAAACATTGATGTTTTAGAATAATTTTCAAAGAACTCTATTCGAATGGCTGATCTGATTCAAAATTGTTATAAAATGGATTTGTATTTAAGTTTTTTGAGAAACTTTATAAAATATTTTTCCTTAGATGTTATTGACAAAAATGCTTCTGACTGAAATTCTATTGGATGTCACAGATGAAGAAATTTATTACATAGCCAAAGATGTACACCGAAAAGCAACGAAAGGTATATTGTGGATGTTTTTGGTTTTCTTTTTCTGGGGTCATTTTGATTTTGGTGACTATTTTGGACTCTTTTTGTTGTCCTTGTTGGATTACTATCAGATATTCGAATATTCCTCATCTTGCATGTTTTAACTCTGAGAAGGGTTAGATTTGTAGATACTATATTAAAACTATGCAAATATTTTTGTTTTATCTGAACTACCTGAACACAAATTAGCTACATGCTATTGTCCGTAAAATGTTTTGTGGAAAAATTCCTGATGTTTAATTTTTTTCCAGATTTTTTTATAGATAACATGGTATTGGTGTATGACTTCTAATATAACTTATTCTGACTAGTGAATTTTGGATTATAAACCTTCAGATTTTTCAGTTTATCAGTTATAATTCTTTCAGAAGCAAGTGATTCCTCCCTCCCCCCATATTTTTAGTGACACTTTAAAAATATATGGAAAAGAAAAATTAAATTACATGCCATATTTCAGAAATAGGAATACAGATATAATGATCAACATTTTCCCTCATTTTAAACCATTTTAAACTCACATCAGAATTAGAATTTCAAAGCCAGACATGCTACTGGTTTAAAGTGAATGTTATGTTTTTAATGTTTCTTCTCTCCCCAAAAAGCAGCAATAGTGGTAGATTTAACAATACCATAGACTCATGACTATGAAATCGTGGCTATTTGTGTTAACATGTTGTTCCTGTTGTTGATGTGATACAAAGCTCCTGCAAAACAGCTGGCACAGTCCAGTGCACTGGCTTCCCTCACTGGACTCGGTAAGTGTTCTCCTTATTTATGAGAGGGCCTAAAGGGAAAATCACACTTACCTTGTCTCTCTCCATGTTCTGTTTTGAAACTGTACTATTTCTACTCAGTTTATAAACCTAGGTCTCAGGGTTATATAGCAGTCTGCACACGATTTGCCTTTTTTTTTTTTTTTTTTTTTTTGAATAAAGCATTCACAATCTGATGGCTAATTCATAGCTATTGGGGCAAATTGTAATGAAGGATTTCCTCATCAGTTGCTCCAATGCATGCATTTTATAGATATAAAATTATATATGAAAACATATATACGTGATATATGCTTTAATAGTTCGTAAGTTAGCCATGATAGTATCTAAACTCACTTTCAGAGTTATTGCAAACATGCTTTAGGGATGAACCTGTCCACTAATGCTTTTAATGGCTGTTGCAGAGATTGTGTTGCAGCAAGTCAAGTTTTAACATAGAGGAAAAGGTCTCTTATAATAGTAGTGATGTGTTCATAATTTGCTATTTGCATGGTATATTACCAAAGCTATAAAAGTTTAAATTTGCCTTTTCCATGTCTTCATTTCAAATTAGTTTTGTGAGGATCAAGAAAATGGGTAGAGCTAAATGCCCATGCAGTTTTTGTTATGGTTACTATTTAGATCACTTCAGGGTGGGGAGTAGTTTCAGTACTACTATACTATTTCTATATCAGGGAGAATTACAGTATTCTGATTTTTGTTTTTTAAGGGAAAATTTGCCTAGTATACTACCTGGGGTTCATAAACTTTCAATGATGTAAGATAATTTTAGAAGTATTTTCAGGGTCGTCATAAATTTTGTAAAGATAGTTGAATTAAGTAAGCTTTAGTGAGGCTTTGTTACTGGTTTGTTAAATCGTTTTTGTTATTAGCATGGACAGCAAAGCAAAGCCATTATCATGATTTGTTTATGGTGAGAAATACATGAAATATTCCAGAAAGAACAAAATGCTAAGTAACCATTGCCTTGAAGGTTCAGTGAACTCCTTAAGCATTTAAATTTATACTTCTCCCCACCCCGAATAAGCATACGCTTCCAGGAAAAGGCAATGGAAAAACAAATGAGCTTTCTTCTCGGGCCTTAAAAAGTTTTTAATGCATAATACAATTTTTTCATATGATAGACTGAACTTTATACACACAGGTGGACTGGGTGGTTATGGATCAGGAGACAGTGAAGATGAGAGAAGCGACAGAGGCTCTGAGTCATCTGACACTGATGATGAAGAATTACGGCACCGAATCCGGCAAAAACAGGAAGCTTTTTGGAGAAAAGAAAAAGAACAACAGCTGTTACACGACAAACAGATGGAAGGTATATTTTTAGGCTTAGTTCTTGTCTGGTTTTGTATATTTAAAAAAATTTTTTTAGAGATTAATTTATTTGAAAGGCAGAGTTAGAGAGAGAGACAAAGAGCTGTCCCGTCTGAAGGTTTCTTCTCTAAATGGCCACAACAACTAGGGCTGGGCCAGGCTGAAACTTAAGAGTCAGGATCTTCATACATGTCTCCCAGATTTGTGACAGGGGCCAAAATATTTGGGCCATCTTCCACTGCTTTCCCAGGCACAATAGCAGAGAGCAGGATGAGAAGTGGAGTAGCTAATACTCAAACCAGTGCTCATATGAGATGCTGGCATTGTAGGCAGCAGCTTTACCCGCAGTACCACAACACCAGGCCCTAAAATTTTTTAACCACTTAAAAATATCAAAAGATAGAATTGGGGCTAAATTCAGCTCTCTGCTATGGCCAGGTAGTGCAGTGGAGGATGGCCCAAGTGCTTGGGCCCTGCACCCGCATGGGAGACCAGGAGAAGCACCTGGCCCCTGGCTTCAGATCAGCGTAACGCGCCTGCTGCTGCGGCCATTGCAGGGTGAACCAACGGCAAAGGAAGACCTTTCTCTCTGTCTCTCTCTCTCACTGTCCACTCTGTCAAAAATAAATTAATTTAAAAAAAAACTTAAAAAAAAAAATTGGGGCTAAATTTCTGAATAATATGTGCTACAACTGAAACTGATATTACAATTTTTTCATTTTAGGAGCCATTCATTCCACTGGCTATAAGCCAGGCTATTTAGAGTACTGTTACATTTAAAAAAAATTTTTTTAAGGCTTTATTATTTATTTGAAAGACAGAGTTGAGGGTGGGAGATCTTCCATCCACTGCTTTACTCCATAAATGGCTGCAGTGAGTGGCTGGGGTTGGTCAGGTGAAAGCTGGGAGCCTGGAACTCCATCCAGGTCTCCCACGTGGGTGGCAGGGGCCCAACCACTTGAACCATCTTCTGTTGCTTTCCCAGGCGATTAAGCAGGGAGCTGGGTAGGAAGTGGGGCAGCCAGGACTTGAACCAGCATCCATATGGGATGCTAATGTTGGCAGGCAGTGGCTTAACTATTGTGCCACAATTCTGGCCCCCAACGTTAAAATTCTTAAAATGAAAAAGACCTTTTTAAGATGCAAGAAATGTATTTGTAAAACTAGCTAGGGTATTTCAGTTTATAAGACTATTGAAATTTATTTGTAAGGATAATAAGGATTGTAAGGATAATAGAAGGGAGAACCAGATTTATTTATTGGTTTGTTTACTTGCAAGGGGTGGGGGAGGGAGGAGAATTCCTGTCTGCTAGTTCGTTCCCCAAATAGCCATAATAGCCAGTATTTGCCAGACTGAAGCTAGGAGCTGAGAATTCAATCCAGGTCTCCCACATGGGTAGCAGAGTCCAATTAACTTGAGCCATCACCACTGCCTCCCGGGATCTGCATTAGCAAGAAGCTGGAGCCAGAGCTATTTCCTACTCAGACTCTCCCAATGTGAGATACGGGCATCTTAACCTCTAGGCTAAATGCCTGCTCCTAGAAGTTTTATGTAATAATATTAGGAATAATGAAAGAATATTTATTTAGAATTTCATTATTAAAAAATCTTTTTGGGTTATTTGAAAGATAAAAGGAGCTAAAAGTTTCCTATAAATTACTTGTTGATTTTTAAGTTGCTTTAATGGAACACAAGAGAAATCTTTTCTTACTTGCTTTGTTTGCCCCTCTACATTTTGATACCCTCTTGCTGTGCTGGATAGGATAGCTTACTTCTTAGAGATACTGATCACTTGAAATGTGAATGACCCAAATTAATATGGGCTATAGGCATAAAAAACACTAGATTTAAAAGAATTTACATGGAAAAAATTAGCAGAATATCTCAGGATTCTTTTTAATTGATAATGCGTCAAAAATGGCAGTATTTTTGATAGTAAGATGTTAAAATTAATTTTACCCCTTTCTATTTATTTTTCTAATGTGGCTGTCAAAAATTTTGAATTACTTACATGGTTTGCATTTTCTAACTTTGTTGAACAGTTCTGCTTTATTGTTAAAGTCTGCTAGCTTATTCTGTCTCTCTCTCTAACTCTGCCTGTCAAAAAAAAAAAGTCTGCTAGCTTAAAATTTTAAAATTAGGAGTTTTTCTTGTTATATTCCAGTTTTCTTAGTATTTTTCTTTTTCTGTTTCAGAAGAAAAGCAACAAACAGAAAGAGTTACAAAAGAGATGAATGAATTTATCCATAAAGAGCAAAATAGTTTATCACTACTAGAAGCAAGAGAAGCAGATGGTGATGTGGTTAATGAAAAGAAAAGAACTCCAAATGAGACTACATCAGTTTTAGAACCAAAAAAAGAGCATAAAGAAAAAGAAAAACAGGGAAGAAGTAGATCAGGAAGTTCTAGTAGTGGTAGTTCAAGTAGCAATAGCAGAACTAGTAGTACTAGTAGTACTGTGTCTAGCTCTTCATACAGTTCTAGCTCAGGTAGTAGTCGGACTTCTTCTAGGTCTTCTTCTCCTAAAAGGAAAAAGAGACATAGTAGGAGTAGATCTCCAGCAATGAAAGCTAGACGTAGTAGGAGTAGAAGCTACTCTCACAGAATTAAAATAGAGAGCAATAGGGCTAGGGTAAAGATTAGAGATAGGAGGAGATCTCATAGGAATAGCATGGAAAGAGAAAGACGACGCAATCGGAGTCCTTCCCGAGAGAGACGTAGAAGTAGAAGTCGCTCAAGGGATAGACGAACCAATCGTTCCAGTCGCAGTAGGAGTCGAGATAGGCGTAAAACTGATGATCAACGTGGAAATCTTAGTGGAAGCAGTCAGAAGCACAAAGGTGAGGCTAAAGAACAAGAGAGGAAAAAGGAGAGGAGTCGAAGTATAGATAAAGACAGAAAAAAGAAAGACAAAGAAAGGGAGCGTGAACAGGATAAAAGAAAAGAGAAACAAAAAAGGGAAGAAAAAGATTTTAAGTTCAGTAGTCAGGATGATAGGTTAAAAAGGAAACGAGAAAGTGAAAGAACATTCTCCAGGAGTGGTTCTATATCTGTTAAAATCATAAGACATGATTCTAGACAGGATAGTAAGAAAAGTACTACCAAAGACAGTAAAAAACATTCAGGCTCTGATTCTAGTGGAAGGAGCAGTTCTGAATCTCCAGGAAGTAGCAAAGAAAAGAAGGCTAAGAAGCCTAAACATAGTCGATCGCGATCCATGGAGAAATCTCAAAGGTCTGGTAAGAAGGCAAGCCGCAAACACAAGTCTAAGTCCCGATCAAGGTAGTATACTTTTTAAAGTATTTTGTCTGATTTTTAAAAAAAAAAAATTTGAATTTATTCAAAGTTGAAAGTGTCCTTTCTCTCTCTCTCTTTAATAACTCAGTTTGGTACTTGCTAAATGATCATAGTCATAAATGTTAGAAATCCTATATAATATTATTTATTAAAAATTGCAGTTTTTTAGTTTAAAATACATTTTTATTTTTAAATTTGTCTTTTCCCTTTTTTTTTTTTTTTCAGATCAACCACCCCTCCCCGTCGTAAGCGCTGAGGAATGATGTGGCAAGATTGCCATGATGTTGTTTTAAAAATTCCATGAGTTTTAAGGGCTTGTCTCATTATAGAGGCACATTGTGGCTGTGTAGGTGAAACCAGAATCTTTTTTTTTTTTTAATCTGTAAATAGGTGTACTTTTTTCAAATGCTGCTCCAAGTTACATAATAGGATTTCTTTGTATTACTTTTTTTTTTTTTTTTTCAAAAAATAGTGCATAATGACTATAAATATGCCATTCTCTTTCAGCTGTAATGTTCTTAAAATTATTCTTGAATGTACTGTGATGTCAATAAAGCTCTTTAGTTCATTTTTGTTAAACTCTTGCACCTTAATTTTATGATTTTAATCTAAGGAATGTACTTTTCTAAAAAGGCAGCTGGAATTTTGTATAACAGGTTTTAAAGGTACTTCCTCCCATTTCCCCAAAGAAAATGGTTTTAACTTAATAGTTTGTCAAAATTTGTAATTGTACCCATGGACTTTTGTCAAATTCCAACTTTAAGGGTGTGGAAGAGGGTCATACATAGACCTTTACTTTTCATTTTGAAGCATTTGACAACTTTCTAAAGTTCTTTATTTTTGGGGATTTTCCAAGTAATATATATATATGTGTGTGTGTGTGTGTGTGTGTGTGTGTGTGTGTATAAAATATGGTTCACTCCTGTAAAATGAAATTGCTGGAATCAGTCAAGTCATTGCACCCAGTAGAGTTATTTGTTACAAACAATTGTGTTGCACACTAATAGTCAAGTCCGGAATTATATTCTGCAATCAATCATTTCTGTTTTAAACACTCGGGTATTACAGAAATAGGACTCATTCAATAGATTTATTTATATTTTTTAAAATATATGACTTCAGCTCAATGAAAGAAGGCTGTATTATGCAGGTTTGTTTCAATTTCCCAACATTAAAGTGGTCTGATATTTGTCAGTTTCTGAAAATTATGATCAGTGAGAGGTCTGACAGTGTAAGGAAGTCATAACTCCTGTGTAGAATGGGGATCCCAAGGTATTTAAACTGAAGTGCTCAACTGTTTTCAGCATCCCTTTTTATAAGATTATGCACTTATGAGTGATAGATGAATCTGCAGAGGCTTTCAAATTATAATCTAAAAAGAAGGAAAGTCGGTGCAGGGCACAGAGAAGTTTGTAAAGTACACCTTTTTACCAGCAATAGTTCATTTTAAAAATAATGCCAGATTTTGCCAAGATCAGTGTTTCCTCAAAATGAAGATAGAAATACATTTGTTTATTGTGCTCTTGTACCTCTACATAGGTTCTTAATAATTTTGAGCAGTTATGCATTTATCTAAAGGTAATAAATCACCTGTGAGTAAATGCATGTTTATGAAAATGGCTATTTACAGTGCATTTAGTTCTGATACTTATAAAGTTGACATTTCACAGAATAATTTTAAAGTGCTTTGGGATTATATATAGTTTAGACATCAATCATATCTGGAGACAAAGGTAAATGTGCAATATTTTTTATGTAAGTTGAGCTAACACGGTAATTGCAAAATGAGCTGATTAATTTGTAATAGATAAGTTGTATAATGTTTTCATATCTTAAAATGGTTTTTAGATTCATCTTCAAGTAAAATATTATTTTTAAAATAAAACCTCAGAAAAATTCTGCCTATGGATATGCACATTTTTGGGCAAGATATGAATTACAGCCAAAAGTAGTAGTTGATAATTTTACATACTCTGCTATGATTTTGAAGCTTCTTATCAGTTAAATCTGTAAATTTTTTAAAGATTTTTGTGATTATTAGATGCATCAGTGTTATAATTAGATATTTGGGTTTTTCAGGTTTTTATGGAAAATTTAAGGAATTCATTATTTCTTTGACATGTAATTACTTTGAGTGTTAAGATCATATTTAAAAGGGCTCCAATGACTTGGGATGTGAATGTTAAAACATACACATAAGTTAACTAGATGTACAATTTGGTATGAAACCTTTTCTAAAATGTCACTACCAGGAAATTAATAGATTCAGTTTTTAAGACAATCATTTGTCTGGATTGGTTACTAAAAACTATCTTCTTAAAGAGGTTTTCTTTTAAAATATTTTTAGTGTATTAATTGTACTTGGTTTTGTTGGGGGGGAGAGTAAACCACACCATTAACAGAATAAATGTAACTTGGAAGAGGTAATTATAAAATTTGTTTCAGGCCCCAAAATATAAATAAAGATTGGTGTGGAATCTCATTAGTGTATGTTTTCTACCATCTTTTTTTTTAGCATCCATTTCTAATAGTATAATACATAATAGGTAAATTCCCCAAATAGAGTTTATTTTTTGTGTCATTTTGTTTCTTCAAAGGAACACATGAAGTGTGATGGTAGATGAGATTTTTAAATTTTATTTTTTACATAGGAATTCTATTAGATCCAAAGTTCCTACAACACTGCCTTATGGTAGCCTTTACATTTAAATTGAATTTTTTGGCCTACGCTGAGGCTCAATAGGCTAATCCTCTGCCTGCGGCACTGGCACATCAGGTTCTAGTATTGGTCAGGGTGCCGGCTTCCAGTCCAGCTCTCTGCAGTGGCCCGGGAAGGCAGTGGAGGATGGCCCAAGTGCTTGGGCCCTGTACCTGCTTGGGAGACCAGGAGAAGCACCTGGCTCCTGGCTTTGGATCAGCGCGGGGCTGCAGTGGCCATTGAGGGGTAAACCAACGGCAAAGGAAGACCTTTCTGTCTGTCTCTCTCTCTCACTGTCCACTCTGCCTGTCAAAAAAAAATTGAATTTTTCTTCCCTTTATATAAATTAAAATGTATTTTAGTTTATTGAAGTTTGTAAAATGTACTAAATGTAGTTCAATGGAAACTGCATTTCAATGGAAACATAATGAGAGTCTTTGGATTCTGCTGATGTATTTTTGGCAAATTGCTAAGTCACTATGGCCTTCAAAATCTTCAACTGGGTAAAGCAGGTATTAGATTATCTCTAAGGTCTTGAGTACTTCTAGCCCTTTAAGTTGTTCAGTTTCAAGTAGAATTTGGTTGTAATGTCCAAAATCTAAAAGAGAAAATCAGTTTTTTGTTAGCCACATACAAGATATATATGTATATATATATATGTATATATCTATGCATGGATTTAAATTTTTTTCACCAAAATAAATTTACCTTTTTTAAATTCCATTTCCCTTGAACTTTTTGAATTACCCTTTAATTTCTACCTTAAGTGTTTATCAGATATCATTGATTAAAAATTAGTTACATCTGCCACATTCTGATTATAATAGTGTAAGTTATCATAGAATTATTCTAAATGGCCATTTTTGTGGAATTTTTTAATAAATATGAAAACAAACTGAGTGGCTATAGTAGGTCAAGTATATGTACTGTTTCAAAGTGATTAAAGTTAGCTGGGAGTAATTCACTTTTAGTAAAACAATTATTAAATGCAGACTAGTTTTACATAAAAATAAATTTGTAGACTAAGCCATAATGATAGTCTGGGAAATCAAAACTATCCATATGCATCCATATACTGTATTATATCTAACACTACTATGAATGTAAGTCAGGTGTGAGGTTTGCTCTTTGTTGATGTTTGTAAAGTACCATGAGCTCTTTGTGCATACATGAACCAAACTAGTTATGAGGATTTAAAAGCCTTTTGCTTCCCGTCAGTGTTAAGGCAAATCACTGGGCCATTGGTGTTGAAAATGTAGCTTAAAAGCTCAGAAAAGTGTGGCATATTTGTACAAAGTACATTGCATTTAAATAAAGCTAAGAACTTTATGTAATGACACTTGCACTTCACATTTATCCTTGGCCTTGTCACTCCAGCAAATATAACACGCTTAATTTTCTTTTGTGCAGAACTTTTGCTTTGATTGGGAGAGATGTTCTTGTATCTAAAGAGAGGAGCTCTGAAGAGGACATAGCAACTGAAAAGTCTGCAGTCATTCTTAGGAGGTCAATATTTTAGCTAAGGAGCCATGAGTGAAACACTATTTCTGAATAGGAAAGTTCACTAATTCGAAGAACTCTGCACCGATTTGATCCTGCCTGTTGAAAATGTAGAATTATTTTTTTGCCTTTTAATGTTGGAAACTTATCCTTGTTCTTACTGAAGGAAAGGATTTTTATTTATTTAGATACAAGGTTACTGATCAGTATTCAAGCGCTAAATGAAGTTTGCATAGAGTGTTAACAGTTGCATACTATATAATATCCTATATAGGATATTAGCAGATCACTTGCAGAAAATAAATTTTAAATTTGGATTTCTGGCCTTCTTGTCATACTTGAATGCCTTGAAAGGGAAAATAATTCTACCGTTAGGGAACAGGTTCTGCCACAGTTTTGTGATTCTGAGTAGAATCAGTGTTTTGCAGACATATAAATGTCCTTGGGGAGAGTATCTGTTGAAAAAGCTACACAAAAGTAAAGAGCACAGCAGATTGGTGGCTGGATGTCTACTTTGACCGTAAAATTTGAGGTGGTCCTGTAAGAACAGGCGTTATAGAGGATATCCAAGTTTGTTTACAATAAAACATTTTATAGTTTGATTGCATAGACAATGTGCTACATGTCGAACGTGAAAACCTCGCTACACTTTCACATACGTAGTAGCATTTAATGCAGTCCTGACACTCGGCTGTAGACGGCGTCAGTGGGTCCCGGAACGTTTCTGTTGGGGGCTTTTTGCTGGAGGGACCGGAAAAGAGGTAGCATACCTCATCAGGATGTCGGGAGGACACAAGCTGAGCTGCTCCGGCATTCGTTTTTTAGGAGTGCTTGGGTCTGTTTGCCGCGAAGCACCAGCTCACCGTCTTCGCTTAACAGGGGCGGGTGAGTGTGTGCGGCATTCCCGCTCGGCGCGCCGCGGGACAGGTGGTTCTGCGCAGGCGCGGGAGAGGGAGCCGCCGCTGGACTCCACACGCCGTCGGCGGAAACTGCGTCCTAGCTCCCGGCTTTCGCTTTTAGTGGAACACCGGGTCTAGGGTGCCATCCTCACCTTCGCGGACGCCGGGAAAAAGCTGAGGATTAGCGGTACTGGCCGGAAAGAAGGCAGCCCGGGGGGCCGCCGCCATATGCCCAACGGCCTTTGTCTCATTTCAGTTGAGCTGGCCAACCTAGTGTGTGCTGGGGTCTCAAGGTCGTGCTCCCCTCCTTTGTCGGGGGGAGGAAGGGGAAGACAGGCCAACAGGTCTCTCCTGGTTATACTTCGCGTTCTGTCTGCCTTTTGTTCGCGCGTATCTTGACTTTTTTCAGAAAGAATTTAAGGGAGCTGTACTGCTCCGAAAGATCGCGCTCCCATCCGTTGGTTCGTTTCCCACAGGCCGGCAGACTGGGGGCCAGGAGCTCAGGACAGGTCTCGCGTGTGTGGCAGGAACCCAGCCACTGGAGTCGTCGCCTGCGGCTTCCCAGCATCGAACCAGAGCCCCAGCATCAAACCGAGGCACTCTGATACGGGATTTGGCATCCCAACCCGCCCCTTAACCTCCAGGCTTTATAAATGCCTACCTGTATACTTTTTGATAAATAGGTACCTCCAATACTGTATTTGCAACTTAAGGAAATAACTTACTGCACTTGGTGCTTGTAGGTGACAGTCTGTTAACTTCCAGTATTAAGTAGAAACTTAAGTTCATCCTTTACGTAAAACATATTGCTCAAATATGGTATGAAAAGGACGGTATGACAGAGGTGTTAGGGGCACTGAGAATTTAAAAATGAATAATATCTCACAGTTCTGAGTAGTAAGTGTTAGGACAGAGCCAAGATTGGGATTAATGAGCTAAAAACAGCAATCTAACAGCCACCAATAGAGTTGGCACTTGTGAAAAAAGTGCAGTCAATACAAAATATTTAAAACTATTTGCGGGGCTAGCGCTGTGGCGCAGTGGGTTAATCCCATATGGGCACCGGTTCTAGTCCCGGCTGCTCCTCTTCCGATCCAGCTCTCTGCTGTGGCCTGGGGTAGCAGTAGAAGATGGCTCAAGTCCTTGGGCCCCTGCACCCACGTGGTAGACCTGGAAGAAGCTCCTGGCTCCTGGCCTCGAATCGGCGCAGCTCTGGCCTGTTGGGGCCATCTGGAGAGTGAACCATCGGATGGAAGATCTCTCTCTCTCTCTCTCTCTCTCTCTCTCTCTCTCTCTGCCTCTCCTCTCTCTGTGTAACTCTGACTTTTGAATAAATAAATAAATCTTAAAAAAAAAAGAATTTGCATCCACATGGCAAAATGATTAGGTTATAGTGTTGAGAAGCAAGTTACAGATCAGTGTGTATTATGAAGTTGCAAGTATAGATGTAGCTAGAGATACAGAGAGAATAGAGATAGACTGAAATTTTAGCAGTGATTGCCTGTGGTAGAGCAGGTGATGTTCTATCATCCCTCATGTAGTTTTATTTTTTTTTCTGAACTGTTTTTCATTCAACAGCTATTTCTTTAGAAAAGGTACAATATAAGCTCTTTCCAAGTTTTGTAGGGTGAATGTAGAATGAGCATCTTAGCCATATTTGGGATCAGGGAAACTTCTTGCCTGAGGTTTATTTAGAGAACTGTTTTGAAGGAGTTGGCTAATTTTAGAAGCAGTTGAAGAGGCCAGAGGACGAGTTTGAGAATCTGTGAGAAAGTTTTTGAGAAAATGCAAAGTGTTCCTTAGAAAGTAAATTGTATAGATGGAGGCCAAGAGGTGAGGGCAAGGAGTTGCAAGGTATGAAGTAAGAACTTTCTAGGCCATACCTTATGAAAAGCTAGGTACACCACCTAGGGTTGACCTCACGCTGAGGACAGTGCAGATTACTGAAGGAGAAACAGAATTGGACTTCGGTTTGAGAAACAACACTCAGCAGCTGGGTAGAAAGTGGGATGGAGGCAGGGGAATCTAGGCCCCAAGGGAGTAATGCAGTGATTGAAGGTGATAAAGTATTTGCAAGAAGAAAAAGATCTATTGCCTGTCTTGTTCGCTGTCAGCATGGTACCTAATGATAAGTGACTTTTAGATGAATTAAATGGGAAAACATACCCATTCCTTTAGAACCTCAGATACCAAGATGATCACAGATTCAAGGTAGGGAGGAAATCAGTACCATTAGTACAAACTCAATTTCTTTTAATTGTGGTAAGATGACTTAAAGCTTTGAGAATTCTGGCAATATTGATCACTGAAAGATTCATTTTCTAAAATAGGGGAGGCATGAGGGAGGTGAGGGGCTGTCACTGAGAAGGCAGATCCTCTCAGTCTCAGAGGCTCAGTTTCATCATAATAATACTTAATATATCCTTAATTGTATATCACAATTTATGTAATTCTTTAAGAATATCTAAATTTAGCTACCTAAAGTTATAAGGAAGGTGACACTTGAACTGAATCTTTTTTTTTTTTGAGAGAGAGAGAGAGAGAGAGAGAAAGGTCTTCCTTCCGTTGGTTCACCCCCTAAATGGGCGCTATGGCCGGCGCCATGCTGATCGGAAGCCAGGAGCCAGGTGCTTCCTCCTGGTCTCCCATGCGGGTGCAGGGCCCAAGCACTTGGGACATCCTCCACTGCTTCCTCGGGCCACAGCAGAGAGCTGGACTGGAAGAGGAGCTACCGGGAATAGAACCTGACGGCCATATGGGATGCCAGCGCCACAGGCAGAGGATTAACCAAGTAAGCCACGGTGCTGACCCCTTGAACTGAATCTTAAAAGGTAGACCAGATAAAGTGAATGGAAGATTGGATAACATGAGCAAAAACCTAGAAACATAAAACTTTAAAAAAATATTGGAATGAATTTGGGCCAGAAAGTGAAGGACCTATTGAAAAATAAAGCAGCGCTCAGGAGAAAACAAAAAGACATGAAAGATAAATGACCATTAAGCTTCAAGAAGGATGCTTACATTCATGATAAGTAAAAACTATACTTGTTAGATCAGTCAGTATGAAAACATTGAATTTACAGTGTATGGGTGACAGTGTGGGGAAACCAGAGTACTAGACACTCATATAGCACAGGTCTTCAAAAAATTCATATTATTTGTGTACCAAAATAATCTTTTAGTTCCTTTTTCAACCAATTTTTGAAGAACCTTCATATTACTCATGGACTAGTAAGTTGGTTCAACATCTATGGGTGGCAACTACAAACTTAAAAATCTACGTACTCTAGCATGTTCTTGGGATTTTACTGTGAGTACTCTCAAACACATGAAATTACATATATAATTCAATCTCATGATTTTGATAATAGCAAAAAATTAGAAATACCTGAATGCCCATTAAGTGGTGACTGCATAAATAAATTATATCACACAATGGATTGTCATATGGCACTTAAAAATAAAATTTTACTTTCTTGCTATATATTTATGCTATATTATGAAACGATCTCCAAGATAAATTGTTAGGTGAAAAAAAACAAAATGCAGAAAATATATTGTATTACCTTTTTTATAAAGTAAGACAAAATAATACATTAAAATAATTCTGTGTGTTTTAAATGTCTCTGGAAGTTTAAATACAAAGCTGGTATCATCAGTCACCTACAGAAGAGAAACTGGATAGTTATAATCAAGGATGGTATGTGCCCTTTTTTTCCACTTCAAGTTTATTTATTTTCATTTTATTTGAAAGATACTACTAGTTTATTTATTTTCATTTTATTTGAAAGACCGAGTGACAGAAATGTTCCATTGATTGGTTCACTCCCCAGATGCTTACAACAGCCAGCACTGCTCCAAGGCAAAGTGAGGAGCCTGGAACTCAATCTAAGTCTCCCACATGGGTGTCATCACCACTGCCTCCTAGGTATTCATTAGCAGAAAACTGGATCAGAAGCCATGGAACTTGTACTTGAACCAGGTACTCTGATAAAAGATGTAGGGACCCCAAGAGGTGTCCCAACTGTGCACCAAATGCCTACTTCCCTTTTGTACTTTTTAATCTTTTAAAAACTATTTTGAAATAAGACTGCGAAAAAGTTGCAAAAATTATACAGAGAAGGGTTGGCATTTTGTTGCAGCAGGTTAAGCTGCCACCTGGGGTACCGAGCTGGAGTGGTAGTTCCAGTCCAGGATGCTCTGTGCTTCCATCTTCCACCTAATGCACATTGGAGCAACAAATGGTTTCTGCCGCCCATATGGAAGATGCAGATGGAGTCTTGGCTCCGGGCTTTACCCTGAACCATCCCTGGCTGTTATTGCTGTTGGGGAATGAACCAACAGATGGAAGATATTTCTCTCCATCTCTTTTTCATTCTGTCTTTCAAATAAGTAAATCTTTAAAAAGATTTAAGAGAATTCCCATATACTCTTTACCCAGTTCCTTATTGATAGCATCTTAGTACATTACAAAGCCAGGAAATGAACAGTGGCATGATGTTATTAACTACAGACCTTATTTGAATTTCACCAGCTTTACACACATTACATTCATTGTGTATGTGTACGTGTGTTAGAGCACATGAGAATGTGCCCGAGCTGTATCACAGGTATGGATCTGTGTAACAACCATTGTATTTAGGATGCGGAATCGCAAAGAATATTCCTGATGCTATTCCTTTATAGTCAGAACTTACACCCAACTTTAACCCTTGGAAATCACTGATTAACTAATTTTTTCATTTCAAAAGTGTTACATAAATAGAATTGTACAAGCATATACCTTTTCAGATTAAGTATTTGTTGGCTCAACATAAATACCCTTGAAATCCATGCAAGCTGTTGCATATATCAGTAGTCCATTCCTTTTAATTTGTGAGTAGTATTTCATGATTAGGAATACATCACAATCTGTTTAACTGTTCACCTATTATGTTTTTTTTGATTCTAGTTTGGGACTCTTAAGAATTAAGCTGTTGTGACATTCATGTACAGGTTGTGTGTGGACATAGTTTTCACTTCTCTGGGATAAATTCCCAAGGAGTGCAGTTTGCTGAGTTGTATAGTAAACATATGGTGGGGCCAGAGCCTCTTCCCTGTCTCCCACAAGGGTGCAGGGGTCCAAGTACCTTAAGCCGTTCTCTACTGCCCCTCCCAGGCCACTAGTAGGGAGCTGGATGGGAAGTGGAGCAGCTGGGTCTTGAACCAGGCATAAGGGATGCTGGCATCACCAATGGCGGCCCCACCCTCTACTCCATAATGCCAGCCCCTGTGCCTAACTATGAAGTCATTAAGATTTTGTCCAATTTTTCTTCTAAAAGTTTTATAGTTTTCAAGTTTGCATTTAAATCAGTGATCAATTTGGAATTCATTTTTATATAAGATGTGAGATTTAGTTCAGGTTTTTTTCTTTTTAAAAATATTGTCTTTTTATTTGAAACACAGAGACACAGCTGGGGAGTCAGGACTGGGGAAGAGAGCCCATCCACTGTTTCACTACTCAGTTGCCCACAGTATTGCAATGAGTGGAGCTGGGCTGGGGCAAAGTCAC
>NC_091436.1:72320755-72341482 GCF_964237555.1 Oryctolagus cuniculus
CGAAGCCAGGAGCCGGGTGCTTCTTCCTGGTCTCCCATGGGGTGCAGGCACCCAAGCACTTGGGCTATCCTCCACTGCCTTTCCGGGCCACAGCAGAGAGCTGGACTGGAAGAGGAGCAACTGGGACTAGAACTCAGGGTGCCAGCGCCGCAGGTGGAGGATTAGCCAAGTGAGCCCACGGCACCGGCCCTTTATCTTCCTTTTCAATATTCTATTTCTTTTGCCTTTACATATACATTTTTTAAAAATGTTATCTTTTTTAAGATTTATTTATTTGAAAGGCAGAGAGTTACAAAGATCCAGAGAATTACAGAGAGGCAGAAGCACAGAGAGAGAGAGGTCTTCCATCTGCTAGTTCCTTGCCAAATGGCCATGATGGCAAGAGATGGGCCGACCCAAAGCCAGTAGCCTGGAGTTTCCTCCGGGTCTCTCTTGAGGGTGCAGGGGCCCAAGAACCTGGATAATCCTCTACTGCTTTCCTAGCCCATACCAGAGAGCTAGATTGGAAGTGCAGCAGGCAGGACTTGAACCGGTGCCCATAGGGGATGCTGGAACTTCAGATGGCAGCTTTACTCGGTACACCACAGCACTGGCCCTCCATATATGATTTAGAACCAACTTATCTGTATTTACGAAAAATTGACTGTTAGGATTTTAATAGGAATCATGTTAAATGTACAGAGCAATTTGTGGAGAATTGATGTACTTATTATGTTGAATCATCCAAGAAATAACATGATATGTCTTGCTTTTTTTTCCTTTTTGCAGTCTACTGAAATAAATACAATGTGATATATTTACAAATGAAAAGAAATTAACAATAGTATTTCAGAAGTTGAAAAGGCTAACAGTTATAGTACTGAACACTCAGCTCTTTATTCAGATTTGGAATTTCTTATGATTTTAATTATATGAAAATTAGGAGTCAATTTTGCAACCTAAAATATTTACTTATTAAAATATACAAAAAAAAAGATAAACAAATGAGTGCATATATGGAACTGCATGTCAGTCCAGATTCCTGCAGAGGGAATTCCCAGCATGACCTCATTCATATGTGAGGTCACAGGGGAATCTTTATTTATACACACACTTTCATCTACTGGTCCAGCTTATTAGTCCTCTGTTTCTTTTTTTTTTTTTTTTTAAGAAAGTTTTTATTTACTGAACACAAATTTCATAGGTACATGAATATACTTTAG
The DNA here is from genome assembly GCF_964237555.1 of Oryctolagus cuniculus. Lineage (NCBI taxonomy): Eukaryota > Metazoa > Chordata > Mammalia > Lagomorpha > Leporidae > Oryctolagus > Oryctolagus cuniculus. Next base: position 72,321,958 of record NC_091436.1, read on the forward strand.
GAATACAGTGGTTATTCCCCTGATACTTGCCCTCCCACCTGCACTCCCCCCACCTCCTACTCCCTCTCCCATCCCCTTCTTCATTTACTAAGTAAAGATTTTAACAGTTTGTATCCTCACACACAAAGTATAAAGTACTTTTTGAGAACAAGTGTCGCTCCCCGTCTTCGTGGGGGAACAACACAGGACCCTGCGCTGTTCTTTCGTCTGCTCGGCCCTCCCCGGGTTTGCTGCTGGTTCTTCCCGGGTTGGCTACTATCCCTTCCACCTCCGTGGAAGGGCAGTTCCCCCTGGCCACATTCCCCACTTCCGCAGGGGAGCGGCACACCGCCGGCCGGCTTTCTCGGGGGGCTGCACAGGTGTTCCTTCAGCTAGATGTTCCCCTTAGGTGTTCCCTGGTGCATGCCGTCTCTCTCCTCCTTTATAGTCCTCCTCCGCCAATCCCAACTCGGCTGCCCACACGCCGAGTACGCTGCTCTCCAATCAGGAGCAAGTCCTACAGTTTATTGGTTGAACTGGAGGCAGCTGTGCGGAAGCTGTTTACTTCTCTCCCAGCGCCATATTGTGGGAGAGCAGATGCATAGAATAAGTCTTAATTCCAGTAACTTAGTCCAGTCCGGATTGCTCCCCACAACAAGTTTTACAGTTAATTTTCATAGTACAACTCATTAAGAACAGTGGTCCTACATGGTGAGTTAGTGCACAGTGACTAATGTTGTTGATTTAACAACACTCTTATTTATGATGTCAGTGATCACCTGAGGCTCTTGACATAAGTTGCCAAGGCTGTGGGAGCCTTTTGAGTACACAAAATCTGACATTATTTAGATAGGGATATAAGAAAACTGGAAGTTCTCTCCTCCCTTCAGAGAAAAGTACATCCTTCTTTGATGGTCCCTTCTTTCCACTGGGCTCTCACTCACAAGAGATCCTTCATGTAGAATATTTTTTGCCACAGTGTCTTGGTTTTCCATGCCTGAAATTCTCTCATGGGCTTATCAGCAAGATCAGGAAGACTTAAGGGCTAATTCTCAGAGTGCTGTTTAGAGCATTTGTCATTCTATGAGTCTGCTGTGTGGTCTGCTTCCCATGATGGGTCATTCTCCTTTTTAATTCTATCTATTATTATTATTAGCAGACAATTGGTCTTATTTATGTGATCCCTTTAACACTTATTCCTATGTTTATTATCAGTTATGCACCTAAAATGATCACTTTAGTAAGATGGCATTGGTACCTGCCAACTTAATGGGACTTGGAGTCCCATGGCAAGTTTTTAGTTTTACCCTTAGGGGTAAGTCCGAGGGAACGTGTGCTGAACAGTACATCTCCCTCTCTTATTCCCACTTTTTTTTTTTTTTTTTTTTTTTTTTTGCTGTGGCAGTTTTTATCTTTGTACTATGACTCTGTAGATAAGTGGAATATCTGCTTTCAGTGAATCTCTAGAGGCTTGTAGTAGGTCTGGCCAGAGAGCTCTGTTCAGATCTCCAGGGTTAAGGGTGTGCCTAAGATGACATACCCAGGTTTGGCACGGGAGATCTCTCTCTCTTTTTTTAAATTAGAATGGAGGTATATTCTGCTCAGCTGAGCTCTCAATGGAGAGTGGAGCCTGAGCTTTAGCCCCAGTGGGTAAAATATTTGTCTGTTCTGTCCCAGGAACCACACAAAGGATCTATGCAGTCCTCAGTGTAAGTTCAGATTCCCCAGCAGTGTCTCTCACCACGTAACAGGAACCCCTAAGCTTGTGGAGTCTCCAACTGAGACTGCTCAAAGTCCCAGCCACACCCTCAGTTTTTTTTTTTTTTGTTTTGTTTTGGTTTTTTTGTTTGTTTGTTTGTTTGTTTTCACATTCCCAGTTCAGAAGCTTCACACAGTCACGAGCTCCTAGCCCCTGTTATTTCTCCCCACCAGAGTCAGGAGTCTCCCCTCTGCTGGTTGCTGTGGGCAGACAGGAGCTGGTGCAGCTGTTACATATGTCCAAAATGGAGCCTGCTCTATCGGCTTGTCGCAGTACCCCTTTGTAAAGTGATCAGAGAGAGAGAAATGTGTCTGTACTCCCCTCCCCGCCCCGCTTTTATTCTCTAGTTTGGCTGGTACACTTTTCCCAACAGGGCTCCAAGCCTGGTTCTTTATAGGCTCTTCCTGTCACTTTTAAGCCAGTGGCTTGGGCTACTGCTGTCTGGTCTCACCTTACTTTCCAGTGCTGGTGCGTAGGCTTGAGGCTGTTGGAGTTCTGAGCCATGGATGCCCTAACCCTCCATGTAGGTCCACCGTGTCCCTCTAATTCGCGTAGTTTCCTCTGCTGTTTTTTCCCTAACTCTTCCCTGAGACTACACTATCTCCACATTTTTTGAACTGTCTTCTCCTGGGCTAGAGCAGTAAGCTCCCACTCTACTCCGCCATCTTGGAACTCCCCTGCAGTACTTCCTCATCTTGGTTTTGTGTTAGAGTAATGCTGGTTTCATAAAATGGGTTATGTATTCCTCACTCTTATGTTTTATGGAAGGAAGAGACTAGATAGAGTTGGTTGTTATTTCTTCCTTAAGTGTTTAGTAGAATTCCTCAGTGAAGCAAGAAAAATTTTAACTCTGAATTTGATTATTTAGTAATTGTGGGACTGTTTAAGCTATCTATTTCATCTTGCATGAGTCTTAGTTGTTTATTTTCATGGGATGAGTCCATTTTGTCTTAATTGTAGAATTCTGTGTGTAGAGTTGATTATAGTATTCCCTTATTATTCTTTGAATATATGTCAGGTTTATAGTGATATCTCCTCTTTAATTCCTGATATTGGTAATTTATATCTTTTCTTTCACTTATAAAAAACTAATTTATATCTTTTCTTTCACTTATAAAAAACTAAAAAAAGGAAAGAAAATAACTCAAAGCAAGAAGGAAATTATAAAGATAAAAGTAGAAATCAATAGTGCTGAAAATAAAGCAAAAACAGAAAACATCAAACCAAAAGATGAGTAATTACAAAGATTAATAGTTTTTTGAGGAAGAAATTTAGATTGTTCATTTGAGGCTTTTCTTCTTTTCTAAATAAATAGGTAGTGTTATAAATTTCCCTCTAAGGACTGCTGCTGTAAACTATGCTCTAGATATTATATATTGTATGTTTATTTTCTTTTAGTTCATTTTTTTTTTTTTTTTTACTTTCCTGAGACTTTGTCTTTCATTCATGGATTATTTAGAAGTGTGTTATTTAGGGGCTGGTGCTGTGGTGCAGCAGATTAAGTTGCCTCCTGCAGCACCAGCATTCCACATGGGTACTGGATGGAGTCCTGGCTGCTCCATTTCCAATCCAGCTCCCTGCTTATGTACCTGGGAAAGCAGTGGATGATGACCCAAGTCCCTGGGCCCCTGCCATCCACATGGGAGACCCGGAAGAAGCTTCTGGCTCCTGGCTTCGACCTGTCCCAGCCCTGGTCATTGCAGCCATCTGTGGAGTGAACGAGTGGAGGGAAGATTCTCTCTCTCTCTGTGACTCTGCCTTTCAAATAAATAAGTCAATCTTAAAAAAAAAAAAATGTCTTCTAATTTCCAAGTGTTTTACTGTTTGTATATTATCTTCATTATTTATTTCTGTTTCCATTACTGTTAAAAATATATTGGTGGTGGCGAGATCAGTGAGCAATGTGACACAGCTGGTTAAACCTCTGTTTGCAATGCCCACATCCCATATCAGAATGTTGGCTCAATTCATGGCTGCTCTGCTTCCAATCCAGCTTCCTGCTAATGCATCCTTGGAGGCAATGGATGATTCCTCAAGTGCCTGGGCCCCTGCCACCCATACTGGAGACCTGGATGGAGTTCCTGGCTCCTGGCTTCAGCCTGGCTGAGCCCTGGCCATTGTGGGCATTTGGAAAGTAAACCAGTAAATGGAGGCACTCTCTCTCTCTGTCTCCGTCTGACTTTACTTGAAAATAAATAAAAACTGAAAAATAAAAAAAAAAATACAGGCTTTGGGGATAGGTGTTTGGTCTAGTGGTTAAGATGCCAGTTAAGTGTCCCATGTTGGAGTGTTTGGATTCAGTTTCCAGCTCTGGTTCCCAATAATAGCTTCCTGCCAGAGCAAACTCCGGGAAGCAGCAGATGATGGCTCAAGTAGTTGGGTCCTGCTACCACCATGGAAGCTGCAGATTGAGTTCCCAGTTTCCATGTGACCTCAGTTCTTGGCCACTGGGAGCATATCGATATAAACCAGTAGACAGGAACTCTGTTGTTTGTTTCTCTCCATTTCTGCCACTCGAATAGATTTTAAAAGTATGTTGTATCAGCCAGCGCTGCGGCTCAGTAGGCTAATCCTCCACCTTGCGGTGCCGGCACACCGGGTTCTAGTCCTGGTCGGGGCACTGGATTCTGTCCTGGTTGCCCCTCTTCCAGGCCAGCTCTCTGCTGTGGCCCGGGAGTGCAGTGGAGGATGGCCCAAGTGCTTGGGCCCTGCACCCCATGGGAGACCAGGAGAAGCACCTGGCTCCTGCCTTTGGATCAGCGCGGTGCACCGGCTGCAGTGTGCCAGCCGCAGTGGCCATTGGAGGGTGAACCAATGGTAAAGGAAGACCTTTCTCTCTGTCTCTCACTGTCCACTCTGCCTGTCAAAAAAAAAAAAAAAAAAAAGCAAAGCTGGGATGTGGGCATCTTAATCCCTAGGCCAAACACCCACCCCTGAATATTTGTTTAATGATAAAGGATGTGGTCCATGAATATGACTGTGACTGCTTCAAAGAGGGTATAATCTGTTGTTCTGTGGGTGTAGTGTCTTATAAATTTCAATTTAATTTTCTTGATTAGTGGTGGTGTTCAGTTATTCTGCATCTTTGCTGATTTTCTGACTTGTGGTTCTCTTCAAGTACTAAGAGAAGGGTGTTGATGTACACAGCTATACTTGTGTATTAATTTCTCCTTTCAGTTTTGTCAGTTTTTGCTTCATGTGTTTTGAAACTACAGTGTTTGGTACATATACACTTAGGATTGCTATATCTTCTTGGTGCATTGTCCCTTCTGCTTTGCTATAGTGTTTCTCTTTGTTCTTGGTACTTCTCTTTGCTATAACATTTGCTTTGTCTAAATGTTTATCGAACAACTGAATTTTCTGTGGTATAGAGTGGTTCATAAAGCAGATCTCTGTAAGTTTGAACAGAAACAGGGTGAATGTTTATGTTAGGATGTTAGACATATGAAGGATTTTTTTTTTAAAGATTTATTTCTTTATTTGAAAGGCAGCGTTACAAAGAGGCGGGGTTGGGGAGGGGGGCTTCTATCCATTGGTTCACTCTCCAGATGGCCGCAACCACCAGAGCTGTGCTGATCTGGAGCCAGGAGCTTCTTCCAGGTCTCCCACACAGGTGTAGGGGCCCAAGGACTTGGGCTATCTTCCTGCTTTCCCAGGCTATTACAGAGAGCTGGATTGGAAGTGGAGCAGCCAGCACTTGAACCGGCACCCATACGGGATGCCGGCACTGCAGCCAGTGGCTTTACCTGCTACACTATAGTGCCAGCCCCAAAGTGTGTGTGTGTTGGGGGGGGATTAAAAGTTCATGGAGAATGCATATTATGAAAAAATTATCACAATTTAAAAATATTTTGCGCCTTGAAAATGAATCTTGATGTGAATGGAAGGGGAGAGGGAGTGGGGGGGGGGGTTGCGGGTGGGAGGGAAGTTATGGGGGGGGGAAGCCATTGTAATCCATAAGCTGTACTTTGGAAATTTATATTCATTAAATAAAAGTTAAAAAAAAATTTGCACCAAAGTAATCTTAATTTCATTTTCTGTAAAATTTTTGAAATATCCTCTCATATACACATTGTTTTCTTCTGTAAAGGGTATTGAGCATATGTAAAAATCCATTTCATGTTACTAAGAGAAGTCGGACTAGTTTTGGCAAATAATCTCAGAATTAATTTCAACCTAGTTTTAAAAGGCAACAGTTTGTATTTGAATATCATATTTTGTAATTTTGTGCATCATAATGTGGATATAAAGCCTAATGTAATCTTTTATGTATGCATTACTTATTTTTGCTAATTATAATTTCAGAAATATCTTGTTAGAGTTAATGGTAGAATGCAAGACCTTTATATTTTAGACAAAATCTAAAATTAAGAAAAAAAATCCCGGTTTATCAGTTGTGGTATAACGTAAGATTACCATATAAATAAAATTTCTTAAATTGCATGCATATCAGAGGTTCTTACTCCGCAGAACTTTTCTCTAGATATTTAATTTTTTTTTCAATTTATTCAGTGAATCAGCCCGATTGGACCCTGCAAATTAAACCATGGATATTCAATAAATACAGAACCATATGGTCCAGATCCTATGGGGTGACCTTTTCCTGTTTAAATAGAATAAAAAGGTGAGTTTATCACTGAGGCAGATATTTACATAATTAAGCCTTATAGTTCTTTAGTATTGATTATATTTAATAAACCTGGAGTGTAATAGCTCATGTGGGTTGATGAAAGTCATTTTTATTAATTTAAATATCTTTAATTCATTTTCTAACAACTTTAAAATTTGGAAAATTTCAAGCCCTCAGAAAAGTTGATAAATTAATATGAGGGGTTTCAAAAAGTTCGTGGTAAATGTGTATTAAGAAAAAACAATGAGGGCCGGCGCCGCGGCTCACTAGGCTAATCCTCCGCCTTGCGGCGCCGGCACACCGGGTTCTAGTCCCGGTCGGGGCGCCGGATTCTGTCCCGGTTGCCCCTCTTCCAGGCCAGCTCTCTGCTGTGGCCAGGGAGTGCAGTGGAGGATGGCCCAGGTGCTTGGGCCCTGCACCCCATGGGAGACCAGGAAAAGCACCTGGCTCCTGGCTCCTGCCATCGGATCAGCGCGGTGCGCTGGCCGCGGCGGCCATTGGAGGGTGAACCAACGGCAAAGGAAGACCTTTCTCTCTGTCTCTCTCTCACTGTCCACTCTGCCTGTCAAAAAAAAAAAAAAAAAAAAAAGAAAAAAAGAAAAAACAATGAATGGATTTCAAAATCTTTGGCACCAAAAGAAGTTTATCTTTTAATGATATTTTCTACAAACTTTTTGAAGGATCCTCATACAGATTCAGAGTTAGCTTTTGTTTTTAATATAAGACTCTATTGGCCGGCACCGCGGCTCACTAGGCTAATCCTCCACCTTGCGGTGCCGGCACACCGGGTTCTAGTCCCAGTTGGGGTGCTGGATTCTGTCCCGGTTGCCCCTCTTCCAGGCCAGCTCTCTGCTGTGGCCAGGGAGTGCAGTGGAGGATGGCCCAAGTCCTTGGGCCCTGTACCCCATGGGAGACCAGGATAAGTACCTGGCTCCTGGCTTTGGATCAGTGCGGTGCGCAGGCCGCAGCGCACTGGCTGCGGCTGCTATTGGAGGGTGAACCAACGGCAAAGGAAGACCTTTTTCTCTCTGTCTCTCTCTCACTGTCCACTCTGCCTGTCAAAAAAAAAAAAAAAAAAAGACTCTATTATTGGAGCAGTATTTTCACTTCTTTATAATATCCTTATTATAACTCACAGATAATGCAGTTTTTAAATCATAAATGATTTGGGCGCAACATAATTATAAGGCAGATAACTGTGCATTCTGGGTGGTAAGACTAGAACTAGCACTCTGACATAGGATGATGGCATTGCAAATGGTAGGAAAATTAACCCACTGTATTACAATGCTGTCTCTGCAGTAACTTACTTCTAAAGCAACTTATTTGGTTTCTCTATTTAAAAAAAAAAGTACATGTCTTATAAGAAAACTTGGTTTTGAAGCATAAAAACTGAACATTAGAATCTAATAAATTATAAATATCATTCTAAATAAAATGTGCCATGTTGCATTTTGTTTTTTAATGTCAGTATTTTCCTGGCTTTTTGTTTTCACCTGTTAGGCCCCCTTGGATGAGACTGTACAGTACTTCACAAACTACTATCGATAGCAGTGAGGTAAAAACCTTCCAGGCCCTGGCTCACAAGTGGTGGGATGAACAAGGAGTGTATGCACCTCTTCACTCTATGAACGACCTGAGAGTACCATTTATTAGGTAACACACCAGAAACTCTTAAGTCTTTTAAAATGTATCTGTTCAAGAATTAATCTGGTTTTGCGTTCATTTTTCTCTTAGTTTATACCTAGCTTCAAAATGCTACATCTTAAGTTTGCTCTGAAAATTAGGGAGATTCTTTTCAGTGTCTTCCAAGCCATTAATTTAAAAAAAATTTTATTAAATTTTTAAATTTCTATAAATGGAACAAATTTCATGTATCTCATACATATAGTTTTAAGAACATAATGACACTTCACCCCATCTTCCCTCCCTACCTTACTCCCATGCTTCCTCCTACTTAATTTTCATGATAATATACTTTTTTTTCCCTTTGAGAATAAGTTTTATCATTAATTTAACAAGCACCTAAAGAAACAAGCAATGGTGTTGGGTCCTTAGGCATATCTAAAACTTATGAGACATAAGAATATCCTCCACTTAGTACACTAAAATGAAATAAATCTGAGAACAAGTTTTACAGTTAACTCTCATAATACAACTCTTTGAGGACAGAGGTCCTGCATGGGAAGTTAGCGCACAGTGACACCTGTGGTTAATTCAACAACTAACACTCTTATGTATGACGTCAGTGTACACCCAAGTTCTGATACAGGAAATATTGCTGAGACTGTGTGATTTAAAATATTTTTTGAGGACTTTCCTTGTACAGAGGTTGGGCTAAGCTCTGTGAAAGCTGCTAAGATGAATGAAGCATAATCCATGTGCTTCATGAACTTGTAGTGCACTGTGAGAAATAAAGATAGGCAAGGTTTATCAGGGCTTGTATAGACGAAGTTGCTCCTTTGATCTGCTGTCCATTTATTTATTCAGCAAACATTTTGGAGCAGCTGATATGGCAAGGCACTGTAACAGACACAGACTGTCAGTGTCAGACTTGGCTTTCAAGGAACTTCCTCATTGGTTTTGGCTGGTTCCTTCAGAATCAGTGTAGGAAAAGGAAAATATTAATATCTTTTTATTACCTCTGAATCTGTGTATAGTGGAAACACGAGGCACAGAAAAGTAGGAATATTGTTCTCTAAGGCTAGATCCCTGATTCTCAAAGTATAGGCCCTGGACCAGCAACATCAGTAGCACCTGGGAACTCATTAAAACTGCAAATTTTCAGATCCCATCCTGGACCTACTGCTCTGAGGGATCATAGGTCTGTGTTTTAGTGAACCTTCCAGGTGATTCTACTGAATACTAAGTCTATTTTATTCAAATACTGTGACTTTTTTATGTAGACATTGCATAATACAGATCACCCAATGAAGTACAAGCTATTGTTAGAAGTTTAGCTTTTATTTTTAGCAAAATTGGAGGCCATGAAAGGAAAGTGATGGTATCAAAATTGATCTAAGGGGGTCATTTTGGCTGCTGTTTGAAAATGTATTGAATTTTATTAGAAATAAATCTTTTCTGTGTAACATTCCAAAGTGATCTACTTAACCATTATCATGTTTTTTGAATTAAATTTATTTTAATATAAATACAATTAAAATTCATATATAGTCCAATTTATGAGTTTAGTTTATAATATCTTTTGATACAAGGATACTTAAAAATGGAACTAAAAGGTAAGTTCATTTGTTGTAAAAATATTTGAAATTTGTGCATACAAGAGATCTTAAAAAATTTCATGGAAACTGCGTGTGATGAAAAAATATGCCTGGATTCCAAATTTTTGCATCAAAATAAGTGATTTTTAATTCCATTTTCCATGAACTTTTTGAGGTCCCCTCCTATACAGGCATAATTACTTTTGTCTTTATGTGTTTTTATGTATGTTTGTTATGCTAAAGAACTATTATCTGGGCTTGCTGTGGCACAGTAGGTTAAAGCCCCAGCCTGCAGCACTGGCATCCCATATGGGTGCTGGTTCTAGTCCTGGATACTCCTCTTCTGATCCAGCCCTCTACTATGGCCTGGGAAAGCAGTAGAAGATGGTCCAAGTCCTTGGGCCCCTGTACCTGCATGGGAGACCTGGAAGAAGCTCCTGGCTCCTGGCTTCGGATCAGCTCAGCTCTGGCCCTTGTGGTCATTTGGGGAGTGAATCAGCAGAGTGGAAGACTGCTCTCTCTCTCTGGCTCTACCTCTCTCTTTCAAATAAATAAAATCAATCTTTAAAAATCAATTATTATTTTCTTAGAGTTAAGTTTATGTGGTATGGATGTCTGTTTACATGTCACTAACTTGGAAGATTAAAAGAGATTTCATTTAGAGGGAAATATAGGCAAATTATGAAAATATAAGTCTCCCATCGGCTACTTGTAAGCCCTGTAAAACAACCTATTTGTTGCTGCCATGAGATTGGGCTAACAAATGTTGATGTTATAACCAATAAATGCCTCTGGTGTTGTAATCTCAAGCAAATACAATTAGGTTAATCTAAACTAGATTATTTTGAAAAATTTTCTCTCTCAGTTATTACTAAATCAGTGATTTTTTTTAAAAAAAGGATTTATTGTAATTATTTGAAAGGCAGAGTTAGAGAGAGGGAGAGACACAGAGAGAAATCTTCCATTGCTGGGTCACTCCCAAATGGCTGCAATGGCTAGGGCTGGACCAGGCTGAATCCATGAGCTCCACCCTGTCTCTCAGGTGGGTGGCAGGGGCCCAAGCAGTTGGGCTATCTTCTGCTGAAGCAGTAATTAAGTCCTGATTCCTGCCAGATTATTTCAGAGCTTTAAAGCTTCTGCTTTAGATTATGAAAATGTTTTCTAAATTAAATATAAGTAAATTAATGCTGAAAATAAAATATCTGTTTATGTAAAAATAACAATAATCCAACTAAAATGGAGTTAATATTTTCTTTTTTTTTCTAGATTTATTTATTTATTTGAAAGTTAGAAAGAGAAGGAGAGGCAGAGAGAGAGAGAGAGAGAGAGAGAGAGAGGTCTTCCATCACTGGTTCACTCCCAGTTGGCTGCAACGGCAGACCTGCACTGGCAGACCTGCACTGATCCGAAGACAGAAGATTCTTCCGGGTCTCCCACACGGGTGCAGGGGCCCAAGGACTTGGGCCATCTTCTACTGCTTTCCCAGGCCATAGCAGAGAGCTGGATTGGAAGTAGAGCAGCCGGGACTAGAACTGGCACCCATATGTGATACCGGCACTGCAGGCGGCGGCTTTACCTGCTACACCACAATGCCGGCCCCAATATTTTCTTGAAACTTGTATGCTTTTACAATTTTTTATTGATAAAATTAATCATTTGTTTTGGTATATTTTGAATATTTTAAAGAGATAATCTTTTGAAAGCAGTTGACGATCACCAGCCTGGAAAACCTTTGTCTGGGATGAAGATTCTTGATGTTGGCTGTGGTGGTGGATTATTAGCTGAAGTAAGTGAATTACAGCTTTTCTGCTGTTTTTAACCAGGATAAAAATATTGATGGGGCTGGTGTTGTGGTCTCTGCCTGCGATGCCAGCATCCTACATGTATGCTGGTTCAAGATTGGCTGCTCTACTTAACAATCCAGATCCCTGCTAATGTACCTGGGAGAGCAGTGGATGGCCCAAATCCTTGGGCACCTGCACCCACCTGGGAGACTTGGAAGAAGCTCCAGGTTCCTGGCTTTGGTCTTGCCCAGCCCCAGCCATTATGGCCATTTGGTAAGTGAACCCTCAGATGGAAAATTTCTGTCTCTCTCTGTCTCTCCTCTCTCTCTGTAACTCTGTGATTCAAACAAATAAATCTTTAAAAAAATTTGAGGTTGTGCCTCATTTGTTCTAAAAAATAATATTCATTTAAAAAATAATATTTATTTTAGTATTTTATTATTATGAAAGCTTTTTCTTTTTTTTTATTTTTTATTTTTTTTATTTTTATTTTTTTTTTTGACAGGCAGAGTGGACAGTGAGAGAGAGAGACAGAGAGAAAGGTCTTCCTTTTGCCGTTGGTTCACCCTCCAATGGCCGCCGCGGCCGGCGCGCTGCGGCCGGCGCACCGCGCTGATCCGATGGCAGGAGCCAGGAGCCAGGTGCTTTTCCTGGTCTCCCATGGGGTGCAGGGCCCAAGCACCTGGGCCATCCTCCACTGCACTCCCTGGCCACAGCAGAGGGCTGGCCTGGAAGAGGGGCAACCGGGACAGAATCCGGCGCCCCGACCGGGACTAGAACCCGGTGTGCCGGCGCCGCTAGGCGGAGGATTAGCCTAGTGATCCGCGGCGCCGGGAAAGCTTTTTCTTTTTAAAACCATCTAAAAATTTCAGAAAATTATACTGAAGAATTTTTTTTAAAAAGATTTACTTATTAATTTGAGAGGCAGAGTTACAGACAAGAGAGTTACAGGGCAAGAGAGAAGTCTTCTTCCATCCACAGATTCACTGTCCATATGGCCGCAATGGTGGAGCTGGGCTGATCTGTAACCAGGAGCCAGGAGCTTCTTCCACGTCTCGCACATATGGGATGCTGACACCACAGGCTGAGGCTTAACCTACTACGCCACAGCGCCATTCCTGAAGAATTTTTTAAATAAAAAAATGAGGCATGCATCATTCAAATAGCTTTGAAAATTAAGTGATCTATTTGAAGAAATTACTAAATTTCTGTTGTTTTATGTGTAATGTAAGCCTAACTAGGTGTTTTGCCTATTCTTCTTTTCTTCAGTGCTTTGGAATACTTGGAAGAGTAGTCATTTTTTCTATAAGGCGTTTTGCTTTAGCTTATAGGAAATGTATGTCTTACAGCTCTATCTTGAGTTCTATTGATACAGAAATGTTTTGTTTCAATGCTGCATCATAATTAGATCTTCAAAAAGTATTTTAAGGCAGAGTATGGGATACAAATGGTAGTTAAGGTTTAGTGGGATGTGGTACTGTCAAAGTCTGTAACCCAGTCACGTGCACAATCACATTGACAGAGGCCTCGCATGGACTGCTAAGTTTGCACATGCACAGAAAGCATGTTTTCTACCTGCCAGTGGCCCGGTTTCTTTTCATATCAGTTATAACATTTTTGCAATCAAGAATATGTGGGGCTACACCACAGTGCTGGCCCCCATAAACTTTTTGAAGTAGCCTCATATTATTACAGAGGTTAGTCTAAAATTAAAATAATGTGATTTAAGCCGGCGCCGCGGCTCACTAGGCTAATCCTCCACCTAGCGGCGCTGGCACACCAGGTTCTAGTCCTGGTCGGGGCGCCGGATTCTGTCCCGGTTGCCCCTCTTCCAGGCCAGCCCTCTGCTGTGGTCAGGGAGTGCAGTGGAGGATGGCCCAGGTGCTTGGGCCCTGCACCCCATGGGAGACCAGGAAAAGCACCTGGCTCCTGGCTCCTGCCATCGGATCAGCGCGGTGCGCCGGCCGCAGCGCGCTGGCCGCGGCGGCCATTAGAGGGTGAACCAACGGCAAAAGGAAGACCTTTCTCTCTGTCTCTGTCTCTCTCTCACTATCCACTCTGCCTGTCAAAAAATAAAAAAAATAAATAAATAAAAAATGTGATTTATACTTTCAGCTTGTTGACTAACTTCATTTTATAAAATAGTATGCAAGTTTTGATTAAAATTAAGCTTGTGTTTAAAAACCTGGACATGTCAGGCGCCAGCGCTGTGTTGTAGCAGGTAGAGCCGCTGCCTGCAGTGCCAGCATCCCATATGGGCACCTGGTTGCTCCACTTCCGATCCAGCTCTCTGCTAATGATCTGGGAAAGCAGTGGAAGATGGCCCAGGTCCTTGGGCCCCTTCACCTGTGTGGGAGACCCGGAGGGGGCTCCTGGCTCCTGGCTTCGGATCAGCATAGCTCCGGCCGTTGTGGCCATCCGGGGAGAGAACCAGTGGATGGAAGACCTCTCTCTCTCTCTCTGCCTCTCCTTCTCTCTCTGTGTAATTCTACCTTTCAAGTAAATAAATAAATCTTAAAAGAAAAAAAACTTGGACATGTCATGAGAAGTGACTGAATACAAAAGCAGAAAGAGGAATTAGCTATGAAGAATTATTTCTATTTATTCTCAAGAGTACTAAGAAAAATTATTCTTTAGAAAATGAGAATATTTCAGAAATAGAAATAATTGCTGTTTTTATAATGGCCTGTTATATTTATTGCACTTTAAATAAAGTAATATTGTGCTACATGTGTATAAGTGTATCTAGAGAATCTAGAAAAAAATTCACTATTTTTAAGTAGTTCTAAGTGTTTTTTGTTGTTTTTTTGACTCTTACTTTTAACCTTTTTATTATGAAAAAATTTCACATGTATTCTAACTAGAGAAAACGGTATATGAACTTCTATGAACCCATAAATGAGCTCCAGTAATTATCACGTCATGGTTAACATTGCTTCATTTTTGATAAGCTTTTTATTGCTAACACATGTTCTGCTTTCTTCCTGAGGGTAACAGTCTTTTATTCCATTAGCCTCTAGGACGACTTGGGGCTTCAGTTATTGGAATTGATCCTGTGGATGAGAACATTAAAACAGCCCATCACCATAAATCATTTGATCCAGTCCTGGATAAGAGGCTAGAGTACAGAGCGTGTTCCCTGGAAGAGATTGCAGAAGAGACTATAGAAACATTTGATGCAGTTATAGCCTCTGAAGTTGTAGAGCATGTGATTGATTTAGAAACGTTTATACAGTGCTGCTGTCAAGTGTTAAAGGTAAGACTGACAGAGTTTACTTGTTAGCTTTTTAAGTGTGTGTTTGTATCCATAGCAATAAGATGTTGCACAATATCTTAGCAGTCCAGCAGGCAAGGTATAGGAGAGAAGGAACTAAAAAGCTAGGATTAGAGGACAGCATATCTGTTGGAGACAATTTCTGTTTCTCGGTTTGTCCTCAATCCTAGTACCCTATTAATATCTTGATGTCCAGGGATCTTGAAAAACGATGGTCCTGAACACTAGAATACAAACATTTTCAGCAGTATTTTTCCAGTTCTATGTTTTGGGTTAAATGCTTAATAGATATTGAATGACAATTACCAAGAAATTGATTTAGATGAATACTTTTAAAAAATTGAAAACAATCATTAGCATAAATTCACCAAAATAGCATTAGTTATATAACTCTGTATGTGATGTATGTATACCACTTTTCAGCTTGTGAGAGAGCACTTACCACATATGTTCTTACCTACAACCAGGTGAGGAAGGAAAGAGAGGTTGCCATCACCTTTGACCTATGCGGATTTGGGATTTGTGAGAGGTTCCACTGGGGCGAACAGCTAGAATTTTTTTTTTTTAATTCCAAGTCTGGGTCTTCCCCTCGCTTATTATGTTTATATAATTTGCTTCAGATTTAGTCCTCTGAATGTAGTTCCAAATTTTCTTTCAATCAACATCCTTAAAGTATTATTCTTAGTACGTTCACAGTGTTGTTTATGTGGCTAGGAGGAAATACTCTTAAGGTCAAAGCTAAAAGAATGAAATTATTAGCCCATATCAAAATAGAGCTTTAAAAAAAACCACTTTATTTTTAGGTAATTTTGGATGTGTAGAAGACTTGCCGAGATAGTGCCACTGTTCCTTCTCCTGGGTTCCCCTTGCATTAATATCTCATATCAGAACCATGGGACTAAGAGATGAGTTGAGGGAGGCCCCAAGGGCACAAGATTGAAGGAAACACTTTCAGGTGCCGACTTGCACTTGCTTGCTCCAAAAAAGGTTGCCTATTTTAGTTCTGAGCCCGAGGAGCCTCATGTTTTCCAGTACAGTCCTGCCCCTGGACATAACCCATGAATAGTTTTCAAAACTAAGACATGAATGTTTGCACTATACTTCTTAACTGCACCTCAGAGCTTATAAAATTCCATCAATTCTTCTGCTAATGCTGGTTTTTTGGATACAGGACCCAGTCCTGGCTCCTGCATTTCATTCAGTAACCATATCTTGTTAGTTGTCATGCCAGTGCCTCAGGCAGAGGCTTAGCCTACTGTGCCACAGCACCGGCTTCTAGTAGCATGTGTTACAGACTACATTTAACAGAGAATTTCCCAAGAGAAAAAACATACTAATTTGATAAATTATATTTTATTATTTTTCAAAGATTTATTTATTTATTTGAAAGTCAGAGTTACACAGAGAGAGGAGAGGCAAAGAGAGAAAGAGAGAGGTCTTCCATCCAATGGTTCGCTCCCCAATTGGCCACAATGACTGGAGCTGTGCTGATCTGAAGGCAGGAGCCAGGAGCTTCTTCCAGGGCTCCCACGCGGGTGCAGGGGCCCAAGGACTTGGGCCGTCTTTTGCTTTCCCAGGCCATAGCGGAGAGCCAGATCAAAAGTAGAGAAGCCGGGACTAGAAGCAGCACCCATATGGGATGCCGGCACTTCAGGCCAGGGCGTTAACCCACTGTGCCACAGTACCGGCCCTTGATAAATTATATTTTATTCATATATATGCATCTTAACTGCACTTCAGTTATTTGGAAGGGGGACCCGTGTTGTGGTGTGGAAGGTTAAGCCACCGCCGTAGTGCCAACATCCCATATGGGTGCTGATTTGAGTCCAGTTCTGATCCAGCTCCCTGCTGGTATGCCTAGGAAAGCAGCAGAAGATGGCCTGAGTCAATGAACCCTTGCATGCAGTTGGGAGACCTAGATGGAGCTCCAGGCTCCTGGCTTCAGCTTGGCACAGTCCCAGCCATTGTAGCCATTTGGGGAACGAACAAGCAGATGGAAGATCTCTCTTTCTCTGTGTCTCTCCCTCTGTGTAACTCTGCCTTTCAAATAAATAAATAAATATTTTTAAAAATTGTTTGAAAGGAAGTGGGGGGGGGGACAAGTCTTTACCTATCTGATGCTCCTACCTTCTAAGTTTTACTTCTCTACATCTTTACTTTTAGCCTGGTGGTTCTTTATTCATTACTACAATCAACAAAACACAACTGTCCTATGCCTTAGGAATTGTTTTCTCAGAGCAAATTGCAGGTATTGTACCAAAAGGTACTCATACATGGGAGAAGTTTGTATCACCTGAAAAGCTAGAGAGCATTCTGGAATCAAGTAAGTGTTAAGAATTTTTCCAGTTTTCAAGGTCTAACAGAACTTTTAATGCACCTGTGATTATTAATCTCATAACCTAGCACTTAACTAAATAAGCCACTGTTTTTTGGGTGTTTGTCTCATCTCCTCATCTATGTCATAAGCTTCTTGAAGTTAAGAATAAGGAGTATATACCATATCTCTCTAACTGTGTGCACCTAATTCAGGGCAGGTACAAGTGTCTATTACTTACTCACTGTTGGCTTGTCCCATTGAGTCCTGCTCGTGTCAGCTTATTGCACGTATTTTTCTTGATTCCTCTACACTCATATATATTTTGAATTTCTATGACATTTTTAATGTGTTTTGTATTATTTATAGCACATTGTATGTTATGGTTATTTTGATGTTTTTCCTGGCCTACAAGTTCCTTTAAAGAAAGGCTATATCTCCTTTTCATACTTCCTACATTGTACCTGGCTTGGCTTTACATTACACATAGTGAGCACTTAATTGTTGGGTTGAATTCCTGTTAGTAGTGATATGTATTTGGCATTTGGTATTCCTGCTGAGTACTTAGACTCATGTTTTTCTTAGGCTTTTTGTTCATGTAACAGTATATTAATAAATATGACTTTATTTGGAATATTACATAGCAACATAGTGAGTTCTATAGATTCTATAACTGTTGCATATACAGTGGAAAAAATATTTGAATTTTTTTTTTTTTTTTTTTTTGACAGGCAGAGTGGACAGTGAGAGAGAGAGACAGAGAGAGAAAGGTCTTCCTTTGCCGTTGGTTCACCCTCCAATGGCCGCCGCTGCAGCCGGCGCACCGCGCTGATCCGATGGCAGGAGCCAGGAGCCAGGTGCTTTTCCTGGTCTCCCATGGGGTGCAGGGCCCAAGCACCTGGGCCATCCTCCACTGCACTCCCTGGCCATAGCAGAGAGCTGGCCTGGAAGAGGGGCAACCGGGACAGAATCCGGCGCCCCAACCGGGACTAGAACCCGGTGTGCCGGCGCCGCAAGGTGGAGGATTAGCCTATTGAGCCACGGCGCCGGCTCTGAAATATTTTAAAGATGCTTTATGGGAGCAATCTTATTGGAAGGTATTTTCTGATAACAGCTAGTGTTTATTGAGTACTTAATGAATTCCATGCACTCTGCTACTTTACATGCATATCTAATTCCAGCAATTCTAGGCTATATGGTGTGTATGTGTGAGAAAGCTGAGATTCAAACAGGGTAAATGACTGGCCCAGAGACACCATCTAATGGGGACTAGACCTGGGATTTGAACTTAGGCAGTCTGCTTTAGAATATGTGTTCTACCCTGAAGTAAACAATGATCTTTGGTTACACAGTATTTGTGTCCATTATGTTAGGAAACCTTTTTAATATGGAGACTTGCAGGAGTCTCTTGGCACTTGGAAATTAAATGTTCATCACCTCTGCTCTTTCTGATATTTTTTTTCAGATGTCTATCACTTCAAACTGTAGCAGGAATGCTCTATAACCCCTTCTCAGGTTACTGGCACTGGAGTGAAAATACCAGTCTTAATTATGCAGCTCATGCCGTGAAATCCATGGTACAGGAACACCCAGGGCCTGCTGAGTTTGTTATAAAGGAGGATACTGAAGAGCTTCAAGCTAACACTTCCCCAAGCCTTGGTATGCCTGAAGAGCTGAAGAAATGAGTAGTCTCCAAGGACTGGAGTGATGGGACTTGAACATCTGAAGTTTACAAATACAAATAGTCTATACAAATACAAAAAGTCTATAGCTTATCCTTGGAGAAAGAATCATGAAGAAAAGAAGGTGAATAAAGAGGGCTACATTATTGGACTGAGGTTTTTGTTATTTCATCTAAAGGCTACTTTCAAGGGATTATTCTATGGATAAAAAGGTTTTGTCAAGGTATTATGTGACCCAAGAGTTTAAGTTCCTAAGCCCTTAATATGTAAATAGGGTATGCATATTTCGTCTTATATTATAGATTATATATCTTTTTCCTGCATGTATGCATATACTATACTGTAATTTGATTTAATTTAAATGAATCTATTTCATCTAATGTTCTTCTTCATTTGGTTTTAATTAAAAGCAGTTATACTTCTGAGTGATTAAAACCATGTATAGTTTTGTATTATATTTGGGAAGATAATATATATTTTTTTCTTTAAATTTTACTTAGTTGTAAAGCAAATGAGTTATTAAATATGTGCTGCATTTGGCTTCAAACATTAAAGTAAAGAAGTTCAGATTATGTTGCTTGTACTTCTGTATATGGTACCTTAAATGTTTTATGGTCCTTTTTTTTTAAGTAGAAAGGATTGGTTTTTAAAATTTTATTTTATTTAAAAATTCAGTTATAGGGGCTGGCTGCTTGCAATGCTGGCATCCTGTATTGGAGTGCTGATTTGAGTCCCAGCTGCTACATTTCCAATCCAACTCTCTGCTAATGGTGCCTTGAAAAGCAATGGAAGATGGCCCAAGTACTTGAGTTCCTGCCACCAATGTGGGAGTCTGAGGTGGATTTACAGGCTCTTAGCTTTGGCCTGGCCCAGCCCTTGCCT